>NC_135506.1:41980201-42280201 GCF_052857255.1 Amblyomma americanum | reverse complement strand
TGCGCCATAAAAATCCATTATCATCATCATCATCATCATCATCAAGCGCACTAATACACACCGGTCACCTCATCAAGCCACTCACAAATCAAAAATACATCATTTTATGCAGTGGCGAGAAGGCATTGCCCATGACCACAAATTTAGTTCCTGTAAAACACCGATAAAAATGCATAAACTGTCAGACTTGCACAAAACAATAGCCCACTTGCCTCCAAAATATTTAACCTCTAGCGGCTCGAGCTTGTCCAGTGGGCTTCAGCGACCTCAGACGGGCGCACCTTGCGTTGACTGCCCACTCTCTCTCGTAAACGGTCCAACGGCCGACACGAGAGAGAGCACAACACTGCCGCGGGGCAATCTCCTGCAGCGGCGTGCTAGCAGCGCGCATTACTCTGTCTTTCCGTGCGCGCAGCGGAGCCTTGCTCCTCGCGCGCCCCGGGACGGGGTGACTGTTGAGTCTGTACCGCTGTAGGACGGCGTGAATAAACATCTCCTTTGTGAACTTTGTATCTTTGCGGCGAGTCGCTCTCCTCTCTGCAGAGGTGCCGTGCCCCGCAGCGGCGCCCCAGGGTGCGTGTGGTGACGGCTGATCGGGGACCTTGGCTCGCGCGAAGCCCGCACCAGTTGTGGTTAGTGGCCTGCGCCCACTGAGAAAGCCACGAAATTCAAAAATTTAACTCGACGTTAAGCAGGTTGCGCCTGTCACAAAGTGCATATAATCTCTATTTACAAGTGACGGAAACCGCATGTCATCATGGCAGTCCAATTTTTTAAAGCGAAATTTATTGCCCCAGGGCAATAATGATGGGTGAAGGTGTGATGAATGATCTAGTAGAGATTAAATGAATGGAAAAAGGCTAGCTGATTTGAAGAAGTGCAGTAGAGAACGATGGTACCGTCCCTGCGTCCAGGCAATATATGAATCAGGGTTGCCTGGTGAAGGACCCGCTACCATCAGGTGCCGGATCCTTGTAGACAAGACTTGAGAGCTGGGGCAGTCCCACAGTAAGTGGTGAATGTTGGCATCAATGTCCTCGTGTTTACATATCGGACACCCTGACCGAGGAAACAAATCTCGGTACTGAGGCCACTTCCGAGTGACAGCTGGTGTTAGGGCAACCCCGACCCGGATCCTCCTAAGCGCAACCTCCTCTGCACGGGTTAGACCGCGGGGGAGGGTTACCGCACACGGATGGATGAGAGCACGTGTGCGGCGTCGTAGGAGCTCCTTTCTTGATGAAAGCAATGTAAAATAGTCCAAATGAACGAGCCGAGGCGGTGATGATTTTGGATCCGCAAGGTGGGTCGCTAAATCTGCCTGGCTTTGATAGATCACCAGATCCCGTGGGACGCACTGAATTCGTACTGGCTGCGGGATGCGTGCCGAGAGCGGCTAACACGTCGTAGCGACCGGACAACTTGAAGGGCGTCAGTGCGCATGACAAGGCGGACCGCAGAGACCATAGTTATGTCGGCCACGGAGCAGAGTTCTTCTTGAACTGCAACGAGATCAGCACAAAAGGACGAAGGGGGTTCCGTAAGCTGAAACCAAAAGGTTTGATACATGGCAGGTCTGCACGGGCAGTAGATAGCTGTGGTTGATTTGCAGTCTTGTATGCTTGAGTCTACGTAGACAACAATGGATCCTCCAGGCAGGCAAGCATCTTGTTCCTCAAAATTCTGGCGAAGCAACGATGCCAAATAAGCAGATGTTGGCCGGCGAATATCTGTCGGCTTGTTGTCGCTGAGATGTACAAATTTCCATGGAGGAAGAACTGGCGTTGGCGGCTAAAGAATGGAGTGTGACGTCGCATAAGTCATCAGTGCATCCGTGGAGTGCGATAGACTGGCCTTAAGGCAGCGCGCTTCAAGGCGCTGTTGCACCAGCTCATCAATAATATTGAACTGAGAATTATCATTTAAAGCTTTGGCCGGTGTGATGCGTGGAAGGCACGTAATGATCCTCATAGCATCTCAGTTCACGGCTTCAAGGCGATTCCTTTGGGCTCTTGTAAGATGTTGAAACTGGGCTTGATAAACAATACGTGGCTGCAGAACTGCCTTCACCGATTGCCGTGGAACAAACGAGCCTGCGCCACCAGCTTTAGGAACAATTCTTTGTGTCAAACCCAAAGTCTGAAGAGCGTGCTTTTTTGCCTGAGAAAACCATGCAATCGCTGATCCTGATTGGTGAATCATTAAGCCAAGCATTTTTACACTCGCACTCTCCTGTAGTGGGGTTCCTGATAGACAAAGACGGATTGGACTTACAACAAGTACACGGCGTCCCCAGCGGTTGGCGACTGACATGTATGTTGTTTTATGCACGGATAACTGAACTTCGACGGATGATGTGTAAATAGAGGTAACATCCAAGTCAGATTGAAGGGCAGCCTCTTCAGTACGGAGATCTTGGTGAGTACTCCACACTTTGATGTCGTCAGCGTACTGAAGAAATTTTAAGTCACGGATGTCATGCAAGCGCCAAGGCAGCGGGATGAAAGCAATATTAAATATCGTCGGCGGGAATACTGATCCCTGGGACACGTCGCAGAGAGGAACAAATGATCCGACCGCTACGCCGCTGAGGCGTATTGCACTTTTCTTCCTTCCAAAAATGGTTCGACAAAGCTACGCACTCCCAGAGGGAGATGAAGCATGTCAGTGGAGTTAAGAATGGCTGCATGACTGATGTTGTCATATGCCTTTTCAACGTACTTTTCTAAACCGGTATGCACATTGCGGCTGCGGGTAGATGACAAAACTGCAGATGCCAAGACAGCCAACCCATTCTCTGTACCAATATATGGACAAAAGCCGATTTGTGCGCGGTGACAAAAACCGTGCTGCTCTAGCCACCACGACAATAGTGTGGATAGCATTTTCTCCGCAAGCTTGTACAGCGTAGGAGTTAAGGAGATAGGTCGAAAGTTTGCAAGGTCCGTCGGAGGCTTTCCTAGTTTCGGGATAGGAATCACGACAGCGGACCTCCAGCTCTCGGGCACTACGCCATCCAACCATACTTTGTTTATGGTGTCAAGTACTTGAGGGAGTGCAGCGCTACTCAGGTTCTTGTACACCTTGCACTGAATATTGTCCGGGCCGGGCGCTGTTTTCCGTTGCGCATCATCTATTGCAGCCAGCCACTCGGGCATAGAGAATGGACACGCAATTCTATTTACGTCGACATCAGACGGCATTTGAAATACATGCGCTGGGATGCTTGCCATATTTGAACTAGCGGATGAAGAAGGCACAACATCGTATTTCCGGAATAACTTTCGCGCTGCTTCTTTGGCGAAATCATCTGGCGACAAGTTAGCCGCGAAACATGCGGTTGCCGCTGAGTCAGGCGAACGGCGACCGGGTTCCATTCTACGGAATGTTCGCCAGAGACAGGAATTCGAGGATTTTGCTAAAGATAGTTGCCCCACGCATGCCACTGCCGTCGAGAAAGGTCGCGTTCATATTTGCGTGCCTTAGCTTTAAGATAGTGCAATTGCGTATGTGCCTGCGACGAAGAAGGGTCTCGCGTAGCAGCCAGCTCGGCTTGACGGCGTGCCGCCCACTAGTCTAATTTTTGATTAAGGATTTGTTCCAAGAAACGTACGCTTTGCCGAAGCTGTGGACATCAATGCTTTAAGCGCAGTCTGCGCCTCAAGTGGCTCCATAATATTTGGCAGAAAATGAATAGACCTTTATTTCTTTGTGTTACGGTATTTGGCACTGCTTGTATACGAAAATGATGCGGCTTTAGAGTTTTTCATAGGTTATAAAGTGGACAGAACCAAGAAACTAAAAATGCGTATCCAGTTAGAGTTGACACTGAAACCTCACTGCAAAAACATTGTAGTCTTCATTAAATTGCTGATGATTCTTTTAATAGGCTGAGAACGACCATGAAATAGTTGAACCTTTGTAAATAGAGCCCCCACGGTGGCTCAGTGGTTATGTCACTCGGCTGCTGACCCGAAAGACGCAGGTTCGATCCCGGCCGCGGCGGTCGAATTTCGATGGAGGCGAAATTTTAGAGGCCCGTGTACTGTGCGATGGCAGTGCACGTTATAGAACCCCAGGTGGTCGAAATTTCTAGACCCTGAGGCGCTTTGGGACGTTAAACCACCGTAAACAATAAACCATAAACACTTGGAAATAAATGAGCGGGTGTATTTGCACTCCTCACTACTCATATCGTGCTTATGACGTAACAAGCTGCACGAAAAATTGGCTGTGGTTTAGCTCTGGCTAAACATGGAGTGACGCTATAACTACATCTGCCCGAGGGAAATTGGTCAGTCGAAATGCAATGTGAGTCTTCCGCCACTCCGATTTACTGGGCGCTCCTCCATCTTCGTCCCACTTGAAACGGCGCATGCGCACAGCTGTTGCAGCTGTTCCCCGCCACCCCCCCGGAAGCTGCTCTTAACCATGTGACCAACCCAGTGACCAACCGCCTGACCAACAGCCGCACCATGTGATAAACCCACGTGACCAACGGCGCAGAAACGGAGCTCAAGTGGTGCCACGCTGAAGGGTCAAAGAGGTGGCGTAGTGTAGCTGTCGCTGCAGAAGTGAGAACTGACAGGCGTCTTTCTCACTTCCACGCTTGTTGGAGTGACAGTTGATTTCGCTGTGTGACTAAAACTGACGAGGAATCAGGATTGAATGCTAATTGTGATGGCGGCACATGTGAGAACAAATACGTCGTGCCAAGGTGTTTGCTGTGTCGCGCACAATTGGCGAAATTATATTTTTACAGCCTTGGTGACAAAGCGCAAAGATTTTTAAAACAAGATGCATAACTATCGATGCAACATATCGCTTCCTGCGCGCATCCATGAAGGAAGGAGGACACAAAAATGCTACGTAAATCCAGGGGAATAAAAATGAGACAAATTCTTCAAGGTGCGTTAAATAAGTAAAATATCGAACACCTATCACCTCTTGTAGCGGTAAAGTTGCGTTCAGATGCGAACAGACTTGTACGGAGTGTTTCTGCGGTGCTTTGAGGTGTGAAGAAAGGCGAATACAACGCGCAGCTACTGAGATTATCTTACAATTCTGGCGCTTGAACGGCGACGGATGACCATACAATCGACAAAAACTTCACTAACGACGTATGCTTAACCATGTGTTAGTGAGGTAATACTGTTAATTGTTCCCAGCGCACTCCTCAATTGTTCTAGACAAGCCTGGTCATGTCTGTAACGCCGGACGCTTTTTAACACACACACAAAAAAACACTTACCATGGCTTATACCGAGACTGATGAGGGAGCCTTGTCGACGCGGATTTTCAGTCCCGCTGGTCAGAGGTGGGAATATGCATACACCTGCTTCGATATGCTCAGAGCGGTTCCAAGTCGCCATTCGTAAACAAAAGTGAGGCAAAATCTCACCCCCACTTCACGATATTCTCACCGTAAGTCGCTCTGAAGGCGTTCACCAGGCGTCTTTCCTTCCTCCGTTACACGTCGAGAAACAGTGGACGCGAATGCACAGTTGCCGCTCAGACCACCTATATAAAGAGGCTATTTATTTGATTCCCCCGTATACGTTTAAAGAGAATCCACGGCCCGCGTGTTTGGCTGGAGGTGCTCCATTATGTGGCGTGGAACAACATCCCTCCGCTTGCACTGCTGGGCTTACGCGGCGTCTGCAAGACCCCGTCGCCACCACCCGCCCCTCCCCACACACTCTCACCCCCCACCGCCCCCGATCGCTTGCAACGTTTGCCATTCACTACAGCTCGATAAAATTTGAAATTCGCCGCTTGGTGGTATGTATTCCAAAAAGATATGAGAAAAGCACACAGTTCCCTCTGGCCCGTGCTTACAGACCGCGGCGGCATTTCGACCTTGCTCCAACGTAATTGCCCGTACGTAGTTTTTTTTTATGTCATGCATTTCCCACCTGAAGTGAAAATGGTATTTATAAATATATGCGCTTCGTTTTACACGAGTTCGAGCCCGATGATGCGGAGTTTGAAAATGGGTCAACGCCACTAAACCTCCCATATCATGATGACTGTCCAGCTATCCAATTTCTGGTCCCACCCTTCCCTCCCAAGCGGAGAGGAGGATTTCCTTTTATACTTTGGAACCTGCCCACCGTGACAGTTTGAAGCAGAATCTTGTTTCTACCTGGGGCTGACCGATAAAGACTCATGTCGTACTTCTTGATTGGTCTCTCAACCAGTATGCGTGCGCATATGAACACAGATTATAAAATTAAACAGATGGGAGAGAACACTTGACCTCCTGGAGGGGTCACTCATCACTGTGGATGCGTTTCTGCTTAGTCAATTTCAGATGAGCTGCTGCAGATGGGCACATGTCACATTTCAAGCATCTCTTGCCAGCATGCTTGCGCTTCTGCTGAGATACATCCTTAATGAGCTGCTGCAAAAGGGCACAAGTCGCACTTGAAGGGTCTCCCATCAGTATGTGTGTCCATATGCGCACTGAGAATATAAGACCAAGCACATGGGAAAGGACGGAGATTACCAAACCTAGCAAATGCGAAAGCACACTTGTCCTTCTTGACGGGTCACTCATCCTCACGTATGCGTTTGTGCTTCGTCAGTTTCAAATGAGCTGCTGCGGATGGGCACACGTCCCATTTGAAGGATCTCTTGCCAGTATCCGTGCACTTGTGCTGAGATAGGTCCAGAATTAGCTGCTGCAAAAGCGCAGAAGTCGCACTTGAAGGGTCTTTCACCAGCGTGTGTGTCCGTATGCACACTGAGATTATCAGACCAAGCACATGGGAAAGCACAGAGATTACCAGACCCAGCAGATGGGAAAGAACAGTTGTACTTTTTAAAAGGCCTCTCTTCACTGTGGGTGCGCTTGTGCTTAGTTAGTTTCGGATGAGCTGCTGCAGATGCCCACACGGCACACTTGAAGGATCTCTTGCAAGTAGGCGCTCGCTTGCGTTGAGTAAGTTTCAGAATCAGGAGCTGCAAAAGGGCACATGTCACACTTGAAGCGTCTCTCGCCAGTATGCGTGAGTATATGGACACAGGATTTCACACCATCAGCTGAATAAGTGCGCCTGTACAGCTTCTCTCGCCACTATGTGTTTTCTTGAGCTGAGTTAAAGCTATAGACTGAGCAGCAACAAAACGGTACCTTTCATACACTTACGGTATTGGCCATTGTGCGTGCGCTTGTGGGCAGTGAGATCAGAAGACTTGGCAGGTGTATTTGAGGACTTGTGGCACTTGAAGGGTCTCTCGGTACTGTGCCTGCCCTCGTGGATTATTAAATTGCAGGCTTACCAGCAGCAAAACAGCAAAAGTCAATCTTGAAGGTTCTCTTGCAAGTGTGCGTGCAGATATGAACACGAAGGTTATTTATGAGATCCAGAGGCTGCAAAAGAGCACTTGTCATTTTGAGTAGCCGCTCGTCACTATGGGCTTGTGTTTTCTGAGCAAAATATTCAGATTGAGCAGCCGCAAAAGAGCACAAGTCACCCTAGAAGGGTCCCTCGCCAGAGTGCCAAGGCAAGTGGAGATTGAGATAATGATGAGTAGCAGTTGCGAATGACCACTTGTCACACTTGAAGGGTCCGTTGCTGTTGTGCCTGCGCTGGTGCTTTATTAAAGTTGAATGGTGAGCAGCAGCAAAAGGGCACAAGTCACATTTGAAATTTTTCTCGCCAGTATGCTTGATCATGTGGCGACGCAAATTAAAACTATAAATAGATGCATAAGAGCAATGGTCACACTTGAACTGTCTCTCGTCAGTGTTTGTATGCTTCTGCGGAGTGATAAGTTTAGCCTCAGCAGCTGTGGAAGGGTGCACTTCGGATTCAAACGGTCGCTGTTCTGTATGGCACGGTATTTGGCTCCTATAGTCACACTTCACAAGCGCCAGTGCATCTGTCGGGCTTTCAAAGGGCTGTGCTCCCGTGTGACACTGCTCGTGTCTCCTAACATCGGCATAGTTCGCTGAAGTGTACGGACATTGATCGCACCTGAAGAGATCTCCTTTTCCCGGAGGTCTCCACTCCTGATAGCAACTGCTTTCCATCAAAGAATTCGAGAACCAAGCGCCTTTGCTGCACTTGAGTTCGCTGCTCTTCCACGCTGGTCGTTGCCGCCAATGTGCCCGGAACCGAACTTGTGTGACGAAATTGAGGAAAGCACGCCGCTTCTGGAAATAAAGGTAATGAAATTAGCGCGGCAAAAAATCGGTGTGTGTTTGTTGAACTTCATCCTACATTATCATTTTCATTCAGTGGCTCAAGCATGGCGGCCATTTGGCTGCAGCGAAACAATATTCGGACAGAGACTAATGCTAAGTTCATAGATAGAAAAAGGGTAAATTGAGGAAGCACACTACGTCGACGGCATCACGCACTATTAGCAGTGTATTTATGGAGTCTTTCAAATTATGCCCGTTGTGTGTGAACAGTGCTCGAATTATATTCAAATCGTCCAGTGGGAAGGCATTTCCATATAATAACCAACTGTACAACATTATCTTTGAAACTGTGCAGAAGCAGACCACAATATAGGCAGCGCTCTTTCACCTGAACGATGGTTTTAACGCTGTAGCCTGCAACGGGACTAGGCGGAGAGAAACACGTGTTTTTTGGGAAGATCATTTGCATTGAGAGCATTTCTAAGGAGCAGTGTTCAGACAAAGTGTAAAATATTTGCCTGCTCTACTTAATTGCTAAGCAAACGGTACATTATTCGATGAGGCATTCCCTGTTGACGAATTAAATTATTATTGCATGCAAGCACACCTCAGTATCTATATGTTAAGCATAAATCTCACAGCATATGCCAAAGGGTCATCTATAGTGTGGCGTCGAAACAAAGCTGCTGCAATAAACATATGACATACAATAAGATCCCACAAAGCAGTGTGCAACAAACTGTAGAACAGACAGAAAAGCCTAATTAATGCTCTTGAAAGAACTGCAAATCATGACGTTTACCCTTAACACTGGAGAGAAAGAACTCAGCCAAGAAAGAACGAGTCTATTAAGCTAAAGGTATTGCGTCTCAAGCTAAGCATATCCGGCTAAGTTCCGAAGCTCCCGCAGCCGCGCAACCTATTTCACATGACGGTAGCCGCTGGTTCCGCGTGCAGGTCTCTGTAAGAAACCTGAAGAAAGTATCTTCGACACCGATACCCGCTACAGGCGATAATTGTATTTCCGGTACAGATACAAGGTACAGAACTAAAATTGACTTCCGACACAGACACCCGTTCGTGTATCGTCGATGCTTTGATACCTCGATGATATATGTAAAGCTAGTAATATGATTATCTGGAAATGTTACCGTGACATCAAGAATATTTAGTGCATTTTATATAACGCACTGTTTATCGGATCAGCGGTGTACGCAAAAGCTGTTACTTAGCGCTGTTACTTTACGCCATTCACTCTATCGGTGAAAATGGGTACAAGCGTCCCCCGGCTCCTGAATTGCTCAAAAATGCGCTTGTAGGAGGCTACGGAAACCCCGCCAAGCAGCGCTGTGTTGCACTTTACGAGCAGGTGGCTTTTTTTAGAAGTAATAACTTTGGACCGAGTAAATGGCTGTGTTGAAGTGATCACTTCTATAAGCAGCGTGGCAAATATTTTTTTAGCTATCATTTTTCAGTCATTCCTGTGAGCATATGACAACATAGAAGTAAACCTGAGAATTTCTCTAATGCTTTTTGTTTTTTCTGCTGCATTAACGGGAAGCTTGGGACAACCAAACGGTTTTTCCTCAACGCAGTGTTCAACTGCAACCCGTCGGGGTATTGGCCGGTCGCTTAACTGCTGCACCACTGCCTCAGAAAATGGCACCGTTACTGCCCGCCATCTATGAATGCAAATAGCAAAAGGACGGTGTCTGCGAAATGACACACAAAGAGGAGAGCAGACCGCTGAAAGGACCCATTAATGCGTTCGTGTCATACCCTTAACATGGATGTTAAGCAGGGGGGTGGTGGAGGCGGCCAGCCCTCTCGCCCTCCCTCATCAATCGAAAAATTTTACATAAGAAAATCATGCTTAGGCCAATTTTCTGCCCACACAAGTCTGAAAAATACTTCCACTCCCTTCCCACCACGCTCCCAACTTCCTTCTCCAGATGTGCCCTCATAAATCTGCCCTGAGCCTAAGTGTGCCCCGAAGATTTATGGCGGATTTTCTACCAACGGGAAAGAGGGAAGTTTATAGAGACGTCGAGTGCAGGATCCTAGCGGTATAGTTAAGAAACACAATCTTTACGAATACCTCTTGATAACTATGGCTTGTTGCAGGGCTTCCTTCTCTAAAGTAAAAAGATGCGGACTCCAGGCCACTTCAGGGACTAATTTTCGACGCGGCATTATACCCATCAAAAGGAGCTTAAGTGTGGCCTGGCGTTTTTAGTGCAGTATTGCTTTTAGTGGCTTTTCTCTCATTTAGCAGTTGTGTGCTCTTTTCTTTCTTCATTTGTCTGTTCGGTCATCTGAAGCCTGCCCACCGGGCTGTGGGTAACCTGCCAGGCTAAAAAGAAGACAGTCATAGATCACACTATGGTCAGACACGCGAGCATATCTCACTTCCTGCTCTAATTAATGTGCAATGTAAAGAGAGCAAGCGCGCACTGAATGCTCACAAGCGCCTGGAAGATGGAAACGAGACACGCCTGAGGAGCTTTTCAATGACGGACTCATGTTCCCTATACCTAGACGAAACTCCTTCCTGACAATGGGGCACTTTATTTCAGCTCACATTCTAAGCGGGTGCAGGACTGAGAACCTGTGGCCAAAAATAACTAACATTGCTAAACTGAACAACAGCTCTCGACAAGACTTGCAAAGAGCATTAATCTGGAGGCGCACCCAGACATGACTCTGGCATGAACTCAAAAAACGGTGCGGGTAATGAAATTGAGCGAAAAATTTGGGTAGAAATCATTTTATCCTGCATAATGCAGTCCAAAACAAAACGTACGTTAAAACTGACCGCCTGGGATGCTTTAGGAACCAGAGCGTAGCCCGAGAGAAGGAGTAAAAAAAGTTTGCTCTTGCAGGGTACAGGCTACTGCAAACAATACGGAAATCGACCGATAATATTAAAACAACATTAAGTAACAAGGACCAAGAACGAAGGGAACACATTTTACGTGTGCGCTGTGTCTCTTCCGCTGTGTGCGTTCCCTTTGCACTTTCTCCAGGACACGCGCCCTTCAGAGAAATAACCAAAAGCATGGCGCGGGAAACCGGCGAACAACTTTGAAATTGTAATAACCTGAGTTTGATGAACTGATAACCGCGCTGACAGAGTATCACAATGGAGTCTAGAGAACGGACCCACTCCCAGAGGGATGGCGATATGCGGAGATAAATTGCATCCCCAAGTCGGAAACACCGGACAGCCTCCAGAAACTCATCGAACACGCAGTACTCAGTCGATTACGCGTTCGCCTCGAAAACAACGAACATTTATCACTTAAATTTTTGGCTTACAACGCAAAAGCCAAGCGGATGTAGGGAACAGGCGTTCCAAAATATCTGTCTAAAGCATGGCTTCTTAAAGAAAAAATCCACATATTTGGCAATGCCAGCTTTTAACTAAAGTACTCTACACGCTCGAATGACAAACAACATTTAACACAAATAATAATGACAAAATCAAAACGTTTACGTACATGATTGGGCAGTGTGATCTACATACGAAATAGTAAAAAGACTTCAAAAAATAGCTGGTTACGAACAAATCGTTTAAACATACAGTCTATCTGGGATTACAACATCGTGGTGAATAGCTCGGTGTAAGTATGTAAAACTCGGTGAAATATAGACGTCAGCTGTTGATGGCCGTAATATGTGCATGACATAGAAAGTTGGAATGAATTACATCGAAAGTTACAAATTTGCGGAGTGTCAAGAGAGGCTTCCTCGAAAATGTGTCTGCTTTGTTTTATTCAGTTTCTTATGTATATAGGAAGCTTCTTATGATACATTTTTTTTCTATTACAAGTAATCTAACCTGAAGAAGTAACTACTTCTGTGTCTTCACTGAGTGCGAGATTGGATATTGCACGAATAGCTATTTTTCTAAGGAATATATTTTTGCTATACTAGTCAGTGTTGCTCTGCTCCACACAGGGCACAATATCACAACAAGCAAAACAAAATGCTTGCTTCCCGAATGCATCCCTCTAATGCAGGCATACTTCTGTAATTTAAACTGTGTGCCATAAAACACCCTTAAAGGACCGTGACTAAAGCGGTACTCGCAGTAGACCTCAACAGATCATTTGATAAAGCGACTCTTGACGCTGTCCTGCAGGGCCTGGCCGCAACGAGCTGAGGAAATTGCACGTGAGAGCGTTGCTATCCTTGAGAACAGCCACACTAACCAACAGTTCCCACCTGACAGGAAAAGGGACGCCGCGGGGTTCGGAGAAATGGCTCCAGCAAGCGATGTTGGGGTTTTCGTCACGGCTCGATGAAATTTCCGATATGAGGCGCGCCCTATATGCGGACGATGTACTGATATGATCAGCGAAACGGTTGGACAACCACACGCAATAAAATATACAAGAAGATATAGTAATGCTGAGAAGTAAAATTCAATGCAGACAAAAACGTGCGCCACGGAGGAATCAGAACCCTTTGTGATAAATATACGAACAAGAGCCGTGAAGAACGAACCCAGAAAAGCGCTGAAATCGAGCTGTGTGCCTTTGCCGAATAAGGAAATGCTAAAGGCATTCGGCTTAAACCTCCTTCAGATGGACAACAAAACCGATTTTGCTACCCCTCAAATAATTACCTGTTACTTCAAGCAGACGAGGAGGCCTCTTAGAAGGAAAAAAACGTACGAACTGTGCTAGAATTCCTGATGAGGTGAAAACCCCACCATGCTGGCCAGTAGCGTTGCTGCCCTTACACGAATGTACAGTCTCAACGTGTCGATAATATTTTCATACAAATCTTCGTTTATATGTTTAGCCTCGAAAACATCAACCCAGCAACTGCACCATTAGGTTTTGCACAATGGAGTAGTACTAACCAAGGTCCAAAGAATAAGTCAAATAAAATGCCTCCAAAGCATCTGGACGGGTATGATTTATAGGGAGCTTAGAATACACTGAAGCGGAAGACCCATTCCATGAGTGAGCACAGAAAATCTCATCGAGATTGAATGCGAAAATGAGTGCTGTTACAACACGAAAGAACACGCCCCCCTAATTACACAGAATCGCAGATAAGCCACGCCGAAGCTCTTCAGACGTTACGGAAATAACAAGGAATTGCTGTGCGCAAAAGCAGCTAAGTATCAGGAGAAAAAAAATTAGGGGGACAATCTCCACCTGAGGGGCATCACATGATAGCCATAATGAGTCATTTCAGTAGCCTGGTTTCATTTTTTGCACATAAATTCGTAGGCGCTGGGAATGTCGTTTACTTAATTTTTATTTTTGCCCAGTTATTGTCTTCTTTTGCGCAATAGAGAGAAGCCCCCCCCCCCCCCCCCCTCCCCTTTAACCATGTGGAACCAAGGTTCCTCAAACGTTAAGGGGTGAGGACCCCGGCTTACGGCCTAAGGAGCAGTGGTTCGAATCCCGCTTCCCCATTTTTCCTTTCTACGAAAGTGGGTGTCGGAATTTGCCCGCGCTAGATCATGTAGTTTTGATTCAAACAACTAGGTTGGTCAATCGCGATTTTCTCGAACGCCAATTCCGATGCCGACATCTTCGCTGAACAGCCCCTTTGAATCCGTAGAACCATAAAACCAGCGGTAACCATTGCATATCACACTATCGAAATAAGGGGCCCGGTACTCAACAAAAACAAGAACAGAGTGATGATAACGGCGTTGTGAAAAAAAACGAGAAGTCTTATATCGTGCACTCTACAAACAGCTGTAAAGAGCTTGAAGCGCAACCGATAAAGAGCTCACTTCCGCCCAAAAAGATTCGAAGAACCAGCCACCGGCGATAGGAAAGGCCCTTCTCGCCGACCGTCTGCGAACAGAATCACCACGGCTGACAACCGCGCTTGATTGTATCTTAAAAAAAAAAACTTCGAAGGTAAAGCGTAAAAAGCAATGTCAGCAATACCGCTGTTCAAACAAAAACTTGTGCTTGGCTGCGATAATACCAGGTAAATCTCGTTGAATCACGCGCCACAACGCGATAAAGCAGCATGACGGCGTTAATGTGCCACCAAACATTCCGAACCATTTTGGAAGCTTAAGCAGTTGACTGAAATACCCAGCCACTTTCTTTGTTCACTTGGCGGTCTGAATTCCGCCAGAAGCAGATATAAATTCATTCCGAATTGGCATCGCTCGAGAACGTGTTGCCTGGGCGAGAGCTGACGGTTTAGTTTCTAATACGAAACACTGCACATTTCAGGCACCGTCGGCTTCCTCTGCCTGGGCCGAATTGCTCCAGGGTGCTTCTTGAGGTAATTGCCATTGTAGGTGAAGGCTCCTTGCCTACATTCAGAACACATGCGGCTAACACAGTCGTCAGCACATTTGTCTAGATGTTTTGAACGCCGCCTTCTCACACAAAAGCAGGGTAATATTTCAACAGGAATGCAGCCCTAAAGACAATGCTTGGGTTGGAACGAAGCATGAGTAACGCACAATTTGCTCTCACGAGCGGCACCGCTCATTCTGTCCACTTCTCGACCCACGCACTGTTCCTGTCGCGATTTTTTTCTGCCCCTCAGCATCAGCAATAGATGAGCTGAATGAAGGTTTCCGTTGATTCCGCAGCCCACTACTCCAGCGCTCTAGGAAGGTGTGCTGACGACTGTAAGACCCAGGCAGGAGCGCGCGACGCTCCTCGCGATGTATGAGCATAAGTACACGAGAGGAGGGTTGCGTAAAAGAGCAGATCTACTTACTTTGGCTCTCTTCAGGTATGGCTCGTAGGTGTGGAAATCCAGCTAGGTCGTTCAAAGCACCGTGGGCTTGCTCAGCGGGCTAGAACTTTGTGAGTACTCTGCCTCTGCAGCAGCTAAACAGCGTAGCAAGCGCAAAAAAGTGGACTATGTGAATGCTGAACCACTCAAGGCCGGTCTGACTACCATTCCCACGCTCTCTGGATGGATAAGGCATAATCCTTTAAATCGGGTGGTGGCTCAAGCCACCGAGACATGACTTGTGAACTTTTATTCTTGTCTTGAATTTAGTCACCAATCAGATAACCTTAGCAGATATCCTCTGGATTGATAGATGGATGGATGGATGGATGGATGGATGGATGGATGGATGGATGGATGGATGGATGGATGGATGGATGGATGGATGGATGGATGGATGGATGGATGGATGGATGGATGGATGGATGGATGGATGGATGGATGGATGGATGGATGGATGGATGGATGGATGGATGGATGGATGGATGGATGGATGGATGGATGGATGGATGGATGGATGGATGGATGGATGGATGGATGGATGGATGGATGGATGGATGGATGGATGGATGGATGGATGGATGGATGGATGGATGGATGGATGGATGGATGGATGGATGGATGGATGGATGGATGGATGGATGGATGGATGGATGGATGGATGGATGGATGGATGGATGGATGGATGGATGGATGGATGGATGGATGGATGGATGGATGGATGGATGGATGGATGGATGGATGGATGGATGGATGGATGGATGGATGGATGGATGGATGGATGGATGGATGGATGGATGGATGGATGGATGGATGGATGGATGGATGGATGGATGGATGGATGGATGGATGGATGGATGGATGGATGGATGGATGGATGGATGGATGGATGGATGGATGGATGGATGGATGGATGGATGGATGGATGGATGGATGGATGGATGGATGGATGGATGGATGGATGGATGGATGGATGGATGGATGGATGGATGGGTGGATGGATGGATGGATGGATGGATGGATGGATGGATGGATGGATGGATGGATGGATGGATGGATACGGCTGAACCCTTTACATCGGGCGGTGGCTCAAGCCACCTAGCCATGTCTTGTGAAATTTTACTCCTGTCTTGCTTTTAGCCACCAATCAGATAACCTTCGCTTGGTTACTTCTAACCTCTTAAAATCCACTTTCCCTTCACTATCCCTAAACCCCAATGCCTTCATGCGGCAGCGACCAAAAACAAAACGCACTAGTAAACAAAACCAGGGCAAATGTGATATTAACGCAGCAGTGTTAGAGCGTACGTTGGGAGGAAAAACCGTCCCAGTGGTCAAAGGAATTCAAGATTGGCGGCGAGGATTGTAACGTCAAACATTGCTGCGTGGATACAAGCGATAAAAGTTAAGGTAAATTGTGACGATGAGGTCGTAGCATGACTGAAATGTGACTGTGGCATATAAGAAATGAAGTAAATCATTCCGTGTTAAAGAAATCTGGGATAATGAATTGGGAATAGCAGCCGTGACCCTTCCGTTGACAGTCAGACTGGCTGGCCCGAGTCCATTGAGACAGGTTGGTTTGGTATAACGTGGCCAAGTATGGATACTGTTATAGGCCAATCAGTTTGAATAGAAAGTGGTACCAATTCAGAAAAAGTAGCAAAAATTACAAAATATACTTGAGAGTGCCTGCGCGCATCGATTGCGAAAGCATTGCCTCCAAATGAATTGTGCTCCGATGCTCATTGAAAATTTCTCCCTTGCTAATGAAACGCCTGCTTATTAGCGTAAACACGTAACAAAGCGGATACACAAGTTTCACCGTTATTCAGTTAAAGGAACGCCGTTCTTTGGTCGATCGGTTGCGTGAGCGTCTCGAAATCTGGAGGTCCTTAGCTCGAGTCCCGGTACCTTCTGAGGAATTTTTATTTTTTCTCCTTTGCTCTAGACATCAAAATCTTATGGTGTAGTGCTGGCGTCATTTAGAGCATAGTGACATCACTGAGGAATGGCGTGCAATCGACGGTGAAGGATTTATTAATAACGATTCACACTTATACGTCATACCCGTAAGGCGGAGCTTATGTGTCCCAATATTTATTCTTTTCAAGTTCACATAAACAATAGAGAAGTAATATGCAGAAGCCACCAGACGAAACACCAAGTTAAAGGAAAGCATCTATTATATGAAACATGGAACAAATACTGACCCAAAAACGAAAAATAAATGTGGATTGGCGTAGAAAACCCAGGAGATCCAAAACAAAAGCTGTCGGCGCTCATTGTGTTTGTTGACGTTGGCGTTGATAACTTTCTAGGCGCCGATGATTTTGAGGAAAGGAAGTGCGCATGCGCTGTGCTGGTAGCGGCTACGCCGCCACGGAGGATATAAGCTGCGGAGCGGCCGCTCGCCTTCGGACAAGGCGCAATGGAAGAATACGTCGCGGCTGGTGGCCGCGTGTATAGCAAGTGGCATCTTCAGAGCCTGCGGGCAGCTACCTCTACCGATTCCGAAGTAATTAAATGGCGTAAGGCTGCCCGTCTACGTAAGAATCAAGAGCCGAGAACTAAGCGCATATCGGAGACTCCCGAGGTACGTGAAGAACGTCTCGCCAAGCGTCTTCACCTTCCGCCAGCCGCGTCTTCTTCCATTGCGCCTTCTCCGAAGCCGAGCGGCTGCTCCGCGCCTTATATGCACCGCCGCGGCGCAGCCGCTTAGGATAGCGCATGCGCAGTGAGGCGCACAGCTAAGTGCTGACGTCATGCGCGGCGCTCCGCGGAGACCGGCAAGGCGACGGCGTGCGAAGAGCACCTGCGACTCGGCGCAGCTGGTTACCATGGTTACGGCGCATGCGCAGAAGTGACCAGCGCGGACCGTCTGAAGTGCGCTGCTGACTAGCTTAGCGTAACTTTCGCTACAAAAATGGAGGGGACACTTGAACTCCATCTTGAAGGCCATTAGGCGATGACATAATCGTATCATTTCCGTATATGCAGAAGGTCATTCTCCTCTTTACATTCATAGATCCCTGACAGTTCGCATGTCCCTGCGGCGTAGTGGTGCAGCGGTTAAGCGATGCGCCACTGCCCTGCGATGGCAGGTGCTCCCGAGGGGTGTCTTGAGCGACCCAGGTTTCTCTCCCGGAGCGGCCAACCATAACTTTACTGCCACCTGCCACGGTGGGCAGTTTTCCGCCTATCTGGAGGTCAGGTTGTGATGACGCTGCAACGTCACGTGACCTAAGTGGCCGAACCACCTCTTAGGTTGCTCTCTAGTGAGCACCTGCCAGAAGCATGCTCCTAATTTTTCGCTCACAACGCCGACGCCGACAACACCAGCACCGGATTTTCTGGGGAACGGAGGCTTCAAAGCCATCGCGCTAAGAGCCAACTGTCCGGAGTCGCTCCGTAGCTTTGACGTTCGGCTCGTCATCCCACAGTCCTTGGATGAAGTCCGGTTCACAGCGGCCGCATTTCAATGAAAAGCTTGCTGATATATACTGACGAGTGGCGCGATCTTTTGCATAGTGGCGGCTGTCGGGAGCAAGGCTTACGAAAGGCTGCCGAACACTTCTACCTCTGATGTACTTACCCGGATCGGCAACATGGAATTAAACATGAGACAGAAGCGCGTGTCTTCAGGCTTTCGCGAACCTGGAAACAATCGGCAGCGAACAAGCTTGTGCAGCAAGCACGGCGGGCTGAGCTTTCTGCGCATGCGCCTAGTGCCGCCCATTCTCGCCAGTTCGCAGCGGCAGCGCTTTGGGACTTCCTTAATGGCGCTACCTGTCCGGCCAGACGCCGACAGCGTGCGCTTGTGTTGGTGACGTTGCGGCGGATGGAACTCAGCGCACACGGCAACGGACGACGTTGTGTTTTCAAGCTGATCAGCGGACAAAGAATCTGTAAACTCAATCGCTCTTACCGTGCAACACATACCCTTACCAACAATACTGAAAATTTCTGGTTGCCTCCGAGATATGATGCATCACACGACTTGCGTTTACGCAAGCCGTGCATGCTGCGCATAATTCCTGCGATGGGTCACGTGGCATCCGTGAGTAGTAGAAGCTGCAATGTTACATACGCTCTTCCATGTCATAGGATCTCGGAAGTCGTGATGTGCAGTTATCTAGGCTCTCGCTACCACAACAGACGGATGAGCACACAGCAAAGCGAAATATCTCAGCTCTTGATGCTTCGCTGTGTGGTGCACTAGTGCCTCTCAGGCCAGGCACATATCCCACATGCACTCTTTTTCTGTCGTGTGTGTATCCTTGTGGTGACCTATTATCTCAAACCTTGGCGCTGTAAAATTACACTTACTGCACTTTTGCTACGTGTGCCTAAAACGAAGTACGGAAATTCCAACTTCCCTACCCAAAGTTACAGAGGCACTCCGATAAGCATCAGCTATCCGTACTAACACAGCTCCCTGCCTCCTTCCTCTCCTGCTTGTCATTGCAGCTTCATATGGTACGTGCATGAAAACCATTCGTCATGAGTGCCATCCGCTACAACTAACTGTTCTGTCTCCGGCCTTCTTTCTCATGGTTTATGGTTTATGGGGGATTTAACGTCCCAAAGCGACTCAGGCTATGAGTGACGCCGTAGTGAAGGGCTCCGGAAATTTCGACCACCTGGGGTTCTTTTACGTGCACTGACATCGCACAGCACATGGGCCTCTTGAATTTCGCCTTCATCGAAATTCGACCGCCGCGGCCGGGATCGAGCCCGCGTCTTTCGGGCCGGCAGCCGAGCGCCATAACCACTCAGCCACCGCGGCGGCTCCTTCTTTTTCAGTTTGCTTGCCCTCCTAATGCAGATTTCTAAGTAAGACTCCGTAGTTACTAAGATTTCCTCACCCGTACCGAATTACTAAAACACCCCAACAGGATTACTCGTTTCGCATCACACAGGCTGTTGTCGAAATGTTCATTATCTCTTGAGTGAACGTGCCGGCACTTCTTTTCATCTGTTTTGTTTAGCGCCTCCGCAAAAACCACACATCGCGTTCCTTGCTACGCAAGAAACAATCGGGAGCTTTGGAACAGCAATCAGTGTAGGTGTGAACTGAAACATGAGCTTGCATGGATCAAATTTTTGGGCTCATGGAGATATTCAGAGATAATTCGCGCGAAGCTGGCATCATTAGCTGCAGATCTCAAAATGCGCTCCCAAGTTATCGAAGCATGCAAGGAGGAATGAAGGTTCTCGCATATATGTTTGAAATTCTTTAGTATCAAAAAAATCCCACTTATGCTCAATTCACATTTCGCACTTTTTCATGCTTTTATAAATACCTGGCTTGCGTGTCACCCTATCTGCACAGTTTATATTATATATAGATAAATGCAGGCAATTTCTTGCTCAATTTGCCTAAATGCAGCGATGCCCAATCTGATGTTGTTAATTCCTCCATAAATTTGAATGCATACTTCAATATCTAATGTTATGCTCAGCACAAAATGAAAGCACACTCGCGTACTCGCGCGCTACTCGCTTGAAGTCACCGTTGCTTTGGTACATGTACAACGAAAAACTACTAGGGAATTAGGGTTCACTGCAGTGACAAGTACTCATGTTGTCTACTTAGCTGACTACATAAAATGATTCGTTCATGTATTATTTGAAAAAAAAAATAAATTCGTTTAGTTTATGGGGGTTTAACGTCCCGAAGCGACTCAGCCTATGAGGGGCGCCGTAGTGAAGGGGTCCGGAAATTTTGACTACCTGGAGTTGTTTAACGTGCACTGACTTCTCGCAGTACACGGGCTTCTAAAGTTTTGCCGTGTTCGAGTTGCGAACGCCGTGGCCGGGAACGAACCCGCGTCTTTCGGTTGAATAGCCGAGCGCCATAATCACTGAGCCATCGCGGTGGCTAAAAAAATAATATGTTTCATATTATTTTATTGTGTGAGTGACAAAGATATCAAGCCACTGGGTAGAGCTTCTCTGTTGAGCTTTTTCATTTTCTTCAGGAAACGTGGCGCCGCATGGTTTCTTCCTAACGCCAGTCTTCCTGATCGCTTTTCAGGGGCAGAACTCCTACGTAGAAGCAAAGAGAAATCCTTGTGGGGCAATCATCAGAATCATCATGATCATCATCATCACCTTTGCTGAAGTGCCTCACGACGTCAGTCCTGCGTATCCCCAAGTGGGAGTCCTCGATATATTCACGGCGGGAGAATTCCCGCCAGTAATTTCAGGTCAGATTTCCTGGGCTGTACCAAGAGTAGATTTAAGCGATAATCTTTTCCTGTTTGGTGGACGTCGTCAAAAACAACACACTATTAGTAATAAGTTTCTTTTTAAAATTGCGCATGGGTCAGTTTCACGTGTTTCGAAGCATGAGAAAAATGAGGCCGTCACGAGCCCCGCGCCGATCGCGTGACAAGAAGAAAGAGCCTCTGACGAACAGCACACGTTCACAGGGCAAATTTCTTTATTACGAGGCCAAAAATACTAAATGGATTCCGCCGGGAAGACAGCTGCAACTTCCTTGAAGAGCCCCAAGCGTACAGGCTTATCGGCGACGAAGAAATCCGCCGCGGGTAGCTCGGAAATCAGCCAACGGAAGAAGGCCAAGTCCAAGCTGTCCAGGCCTACCAAGCCCCGTCCACCAACAGCCGTACACCGTGAACTGAGTGAGTGTAGCATGGAGCAGATTCGACCGAGTTTCGCAATCCTGCAGGTTTACCACACAGAGGATTAATCTATATTTTTGCTTAACATATGATTTTTGCGCCTGCAGTTACTGTGGTGTTGGGCCCAATTTAGGGCTTATTTTGTCTGCTTATTCAAAAAACCGTTGTGATTAGCCGGCGGTGGCTTGTTTTTAATGACGGCACTTTTCGAATTTGGAGACAAATATCATAGGCGTCTGAAGGCATCATTGCAAACGAACAGTTCTCAGCATGAAGTGTTAGGCCGTAGGAGCGCCGGATCTCGCAGACAGAGGTTTTTATTCAGCCCACTAGCCTCTCGACAGAGAAGAGCTAAAGTCGGCTAACGACCGTCGATATAGCCTTCTCGGTCTCATTGAATCTTCGTGGTTCATACGGTCCGTAAAGGACACTACAAGCTGCCAGGCATTCCGAAATCTGCCAGGAATTCCGGCAGGGTAGGAGCCGATAGCTGTGTTGCATTCCACCTTCTCCCTCATGAGGACGAGATCTCGAGGCGCACTATAGACCATGCAGGGCTTTACGAAGGAATGCTGCACGAAAGAAACATTGACGAAAGAGAGTAACGGAGGGCCCGTTTCAAACTTCATATAGAATAACCGACGAGAGCAAAGGTGAGCTACGCTGGTGACTTCACCGTGGAACGTGCAAGGCACAGATACTTTCTAAGCAGTACCATATGTAATCAGACGGGAAGAACTCCTTTTAAGTGACATCCACCATGTAATATGGAGTGCCAGACTGCGGCAGCGATTTCTCTAGGTTAGCACGCAGAGAAAAGTATATTCGTGGCGGTACAAAATGGCAGGGTTAGTAGGCAGCTGCTAGGCACTCCATCAGATAGCCTTGCATGCATTCAACGAAACTGCAATATTGTGACCATTTTTCCAGTTTGATCGACGAAATAAAAAGGCTGCTGCATATAAGACCAAACATGTTCAGCCCTTTTCCAGAGAAACACCGGCAGAGTTCTCTTATTTAAAAAGCCTAAACATTGAATTAAAACTATTTTGATTGTTTTCAAAGTCTCTTTTCTCTATATAATTATAGAATGCTGTCCCTTCTCGGGAGGAGCTCTTTATTTACACGCTTTGTGGAAAGAGGCCTCACCGAGTCCAGTTCTCCCGGTTGCGGCAGTGGACGCTTCGAAGAGTTCGGGGTCAGGGCTGGGACGTGGCTCAGCTTCAAAACAGGCACTTGTCCCAACATCGGCACCTGTGTCTGAACATCCCGTGGGTGGGCAAAGTCCCAGAAAGACTCATGTGAGATCAACTGTTCTTTTTTCTTCAGTTTGTAATCATCTGCAGTCTGCACCGAGAGTTGACGATGAATTTTATTACAACATAAAAGAATGGAACTTAGAAAAGTTGAAACAACAACGCTGACTCCTGAAAACTTGTGCGTTAACCTGTCTGTGGGTTGTTTTTTATGTTTTGCGTTGCAATGTTTTGTCATGGATCACCAATTAGTCCTTACCTTTACCTTTGTTACGCAGAGTTGGGCATCGGTGCTTTCAATCTATAGACATCAAATTTTTTTTGGGCAAGAATGCGGACGCTGCTCAGTTCATGTAGAATATGAATCGAGCGTTGCAAAAGAATCCCAGTTCTTCGGGGACGCGTGACTGTGTTATTTCGCTTACTGTACTACTTAAAAAATTTCATCTCTCGTGCGTTGCGGTATGCTAAAGGCATATTGTAAAAAAAAAGGTTTTTTGAAATGATCTTTGAAAATGCAGAATAACTACGAGAATCCGAAAGCTGCTCCTTCATTTCATCATGAGCATATGCCTGCGCCAAGGAACGAATATAAAAAGTACTCTCCCTCTCCCATTTATAGTTTGGGGGCCAGTTGAAGTTGACCCTGTCAGCAGACGACCGCGTTTTGATGACGGAGGACTGTTTAACTTACGAAGCTTATTCATTTAAGCAATGAAAGGAAGAAAAACGATAATACAGGTATGCCCTATACTTTATTTTGTCGAAAGCACATTCCTATTACGTAAAGACCGATTTAGGCACGGATCTCTGAGGCCATGCTATTTACCATTGCACTTTGTAGGGCCGTGCTGCTTTCTTTTTTCGGTTCGTGAGCAGGCCACCGCCACGGAGGAGTACAGTTCTTGCAAAGCCTGCTGATTTCTTCCAGTTAATTAGCTCAGCATAGAGAAATGCAGATTGTCGAGCAATAAAAAATAACAGCGCTGTATGCTTGCAACGAAATTGCTACAAGTGCGGCTTGCTTATTACGATGGAAGGCTAATACAAGGTGCTCCTTCGCACAAGCAAACGCCAAGGACATCACGAGACCGTTCAGATTATCTATCCGAGGAGTTGTCAGCAGGTGCAGCCTTTCGCTAGAGCCTTGCGCGACTTGAAGCGCAAGTTCAGAGTGCCTGCTTGATTGTTTGACCAACGCTTATTGCTTTAAAGACATGCAACCGATCACTCTGATGGCAGGCAGTATAGAAAGGTGGCACTGTAAGAATGGTATTGTATTTATTATCTCGGACAAAGTGTGAGTATTCTGATGTCAGTAAAGCGCTATTCAGCATTCATATGGAGTGAAGCCGGTCACTCCTGAAAGTATTTATTCATATTCCCCCTCCACCTATCCTCACCCCCACTCCTCTCACCACCGAGAAAGAGAACAGCCAGCCTCGTCCTCCGTGTTTTCACGATTTCGGTGCACCGCGTATCTCAATTTCCTCGTTCGTGACTCCGGTCACTTGTGGTGGCCCGTTCTCCAGAAGATCCGGTGTTGGCGTCTGAGTTGTGAGCGAAAAATAACGAGCATGTCTATAGCTTGTGGTCCCAACAGAGTAACCTAGGAGGCAGGAGGCCGCGTAAATCACGTCATCTTGCGGCGTCATCACAACCTGACCACCGGATACTGAGCAAACTGCCCACCATGGCAGGTCTGAGTTAAATTAATGATTGGTCGCTCCGGAAGAGCAATCTGGACTACAAAAGGCCCACCGCTGGGAACACCGCCATCGCAGAACAGTGGCGCACCGCTTAACCACTGCACCACTTTGCCAGGAGGGGTATCAGGACTCCCACGGATCTATGAACGCAAAGTAGAAAATGACCTTTTGCATACCCTGGAATTTAACCATTAAGCTAACGCAACATATGATCCCAAGGCGAACTCAAGGGTCCCCTCCAATATTTTTGTCTGTGCACTGCGCGTTCCGCTAAAGCCTGATTCGCCTCTCGCAACCCATATTACGCCAGCGGACGCCAAATGCTAGAGACCATTAAGAAAGGTTATATCGACACCTCTACACTTCAGCGCGTAGCACGAGGTGGATTATTGCATCCGCAAATAGCTCTGATGCCCTGTAAACGCCAGCTGTACACGCCAGCTGTACACGCCAGCTGTACACGCTAGCGGAGTAGGGATCACCAGTGGATGGACGCTTGGGGCTCGGGGTAAGAGGCAAACGGTGCACCATAACAGCGCACACGCAAAACAGGGGACATGTCTCCATGCCATCTAGCAATCTGTATGTCAAATTGATCCGTCGTTCACACAAGTGTTCGTTCCAGTGCAAAAAATCGATAAGTTTCCACAGATGGAAGGAGTTTCGTTGCAACATATGTCATGTCCACTGCGCTTTTGTGCCAGAGATCTAAAGTTTAAAAGGTCATCAAGGAGTGATTTCGGTCTTGACGTCGCTGGTTCGACCGGAGACACCGGAAACAAATGTTGCGTTTTTATTCAAATTTTTCCAGCGATAACGTGCATGTTTTTGTTAGTTCATAGAATGTGCTGTGGCCGTATTTCTTTGTATTCACGGGGTAATACACAAAATGCTTATTTTGTTAGGCTACAACATATTAAGAGCGAAATACGGAGGAGGCTCTGTTGTTTTTTTTCTCGTCTGCTCCTTCCTTCGTGCGGGATTAATCAGTTGTAGCAATGAGCCATCCAGCCCAGACAAAAATCCAGTTTCAAATGGGTACTGTCTTTTATTTTGGGTGGTTTCTTATCATGCTTTCTAATTTATACGTCAAAAATGCCGATGTAAATTGGCTGCCTTGGCCTAATCATGCTATAACGAACAAGAGTTTTTTGTTGCAAAAATTTCAAGATTTTTTATGCGCCACAGGTCAATTAGTTGAATTTTATTCAACCGACATCAACTGCCACAAAGATCCAAGGGACGACGTTTACTATGAACAAATCTGTAAGCGTCCTCCGTGTTCCCATAAACGAGCGAACGCAATCGTCATTAATCGCTTCCAGCTGAATATATTTAAATGATTTTGCTTTTCAGATTTCTTGTGTCTTCAAGTGCTAATCGGTACTTAAGATGAAAATAATACATTCAGCGGCTGTGGCAATTGCAGTTATGTCCAGGTATTTATATTTTAATGCCAAAAAGCAGCACGTAGAGTGTGGGAGACAAAAAATCGCAATAATTTCGAAATCTTGTTTCTTTATTGTGCACTAACAAGGCACAGTAGACAGATGATTTTTGTATTTTTCGTGCATCAAAATGCAAATGGCGCAGCAAAATAACGGAGCCGTCACGGCTAGATTTATTGCAACCAGGTACAAACATGCTTGTCTCGCAGGCAGCACTCTTCAAGGGCACGACGACACCAGGATCGAACATCCTCAGGACCATCGTGCGGGGGCCGGCGAAATCCGAACACTCGAGAAAGGAGCCTAAAGGTGAACCTACCCGTGTGTACACAGACTGGAGGGCTAGCATAGATACCATACACGGTTACTTTTCGTGCACCGGTGCGCCTCTTCCAACACCAATCCGTGCTGCTACCTCTCTGTGATTTACATTTGTCATGTTTCTTTACTATGCCACTCTAAAATTTGCTTATGTGATGTGCATAGGAAGTTACAATGCTGAACATAAAATAACTTATTCAAGTACGCTGACTTTGGGCAGCCGCTGTTGATATTAATAAACCGCTTACGTTACCTTGACATAGTTATGAATGATTTTGTTAATATGTTCAGGAAAGAGGTTGACCTTCAAAAAATGTGGTTTCAGACAAGAATGCCAAACATGAAGTGAGTAAAATATCGCAGAGAGGATGATTCTTTAACTCTGCGTTCATTGAACAAAGCGTAAATAAGCATAACAGCATCAAGTTCTTCTTGTGTGTGCCAGCAGTTTTTCGGTCAAATATTCCAGATCCTAAAAAGTGTAAACAAAGTTTGAGGAGTTTTCGAGTGCCCAGCGTAAGCCGGTGCCCGTGCGGTACTAGAGCTGGTGCCCAAAAACATGCCCACGCACACTCCGAGCTCTCTTATGTCAGGCACAGTGCAGGGTACGAAGAGAGTAATCCTAATTATTTAAAACGTTACAATGGCACGGATGAGACTAGTTTAACGTGGTAACTTTTAGTCCCAGGATATCGGGCATCCACGTAAGAGTGCAGCTTGCTTCATGAAATTAAAGGGGTTGCACGTCGGAACATTTGCCATCATAACGAACTAGTATACACTCCGGAAGAAAAGTCTCTGAACCTCGTGTTCCTCTAACAAAGCTGATAGCTCTGCTATTAGCCGGCGGTTGGAGACCAGATTGTGGAGATTTTGAAAGAACAAAATTTTGTTCTCTCATCTTCACAAGCCTGGTCTCCAGCCGCCGGCTAACATGAGAGCTATCGGCTTTGTTTGAGGAACACGTGTTCCAGATACTTTTTTATCCGACTGTACATAAGATTGATCTGGGCGACACATGCGTAGAAACGCATAGTCGACAGTGTTTCTGCAACATTTCGCATATCCACATCGCTAGAGGATTGAATTAAACAATTGCATGCTAATGCTACAGCGCAGCAGAGTGCTTAGGAGTTTCTCCATTTCGTTTCTTCTGTGCTTCCTTGACGCAGCATACCTGAGTCTCAACACATATATCATTAAGACCACATATCGTACGCCGGTTCGCATTCCTATAGTATACATGAGAAGGGCACCATATGCCCTGCTGAGTGCACAATTTTCGTAGGCTAAATTGAAGGTCGGGTCAAGCCTGCCCGAAAAACACGTACCTCCAGAGAAGATGATAAGCACAATGTAGAGCTTCGGTTGTCTTCTCCTTTCGGTGTTCGTCTTTTTCGAGATAATATACCAGAGTATGAGTGCTTACGAACTAGACAAGTTCGACGTCCTTACAGCTGAATACAAAAGCGATTCGGCTGAGGGAATTCGTTAGAGTCATGAGTCTGAGGTGCCTGTGCATAGCTCCACCAACGACAGCCACACCATTTTCCTTCTCAATGAACGCAGCGCCATGTCCAGCCAAGAACAGTGCACCCAGTACAACACCCGAGGCACCCTCTGTCCGCCCAGCACCTACCCCGTCATCAACCCTGAGGGCCTTCGATGGAGTCGTATCGTTTTTTGGGCTTACGTCAAAGGTACGTGTTAACGACATATAGTTGGCGTAAAACATTCCGTGCGCGTTGGTAACTAGACTCAAAGTGTATTTCCAGCCGCTGTTGTAAGGGCGAACAAAGGGCAGTTTCTTATTCGTTGTTGTCTTATATAGCAGGCAGGCCGATCGAGGCTCGTACATAAGTTAGGCAGTTCGGCCGGAACGGTGGTGTTGATGAGCAGGTTGTCCGGCGACGGCCAGCAAGGCGCCCAGTTAATGCTCTTCACCCCAATGTAGCCACAGTGGCTAAGACGCCATTATCTGCTCTAGCAGGTGATCAGTAGTTTCGTCCATTAGCAGAACGAGCTGCCATGGTGTAGTCGTTGCGGCACTCGCTGTCGAAGCAAACAAAGACAGGGAGTAATGGCAGAAATTACTAACTGCGATCCCGAAAGACGCGGGTTCGATCCCGGCTGCGGTAGTCGAATTTCGATGGAGGTGAAATTTTAGACGCCCGTGTACTGCACGATGTCAATGCACGTTAAATAATCCCTGGTGGTCGAAGTTTCTGGAGCCTTTCAATACGGCGTCCCTTATAGCCAGCGTCGCTTTCCAATATTAAACTCCAATAGACCAAACCAAACTGAACAAGCTTGTTGGAATCATCGTGTCCTTTTTCTAGCTCTATAAAAGAGGCCTAAGCGTACAATGTTGGCGCTTTTGCTCAACTAGCATGTTTCATCACGTCAGGTCGACAATTTAGTTGACCGTGAGGGGTCAGCAATGATAGGTCCTTTCACTGGACCACCTGTCTACCTGTCACCGTGGTCAGAACCTCACAGCAGCCCGTGGCAATCCGGCTCGATTGCATGTTCTAACTTTGAAGTTGCGTGACAAAAAGTTGTAGGTTTCAAGGAATATTTTTTGGCTGCTTCAACTTTGTGGAAGAAATCTCTACTACTCTCATAAGTTTTAAGTTATACCTGCAAGCCTCCCAAAAGTTACGTTGCATATGGCTCCGCGACTGCAGCGTTCGTGCTCTTGACAGAAGTACTCTGAGAACACACTTCCACTATTGAACGCATTTACATAAAAAAAAATGCTAAAGCCCCTTTGTAGCTATATTTTTGCTTCCTTTAAAAACTTCGCTATTCAATATCAACCTTAATATTGTGACAACAGCGTATTTTATACAGCCCACAATATAGCTTTGACACAAAAACATGCCTAGTTCTGCAATTTTTTTTAGGAGAAGCCATTGATACATCCTCCCCCCCCCTCCCCCCCCCAAAAAAAGGACGCCGCTAAGACCTCCAACAAATCCGACCCACCAAGGCTTAAAATTTTGTTTCTCAACCCTGAAAGCATAGTCATGTCAGGAGAACGGAAGAACAGCAACTCTCATTAGCAACAAAATCACAACCATAGCTCATAAGAAGTTTGAAGACACACAACTAGAACACATAATAACTGAAGTGATTCCCAAGAGAAAAAAGAAAAGCTAAAAGCACTTTTATAGTAAATTTGTACAGCCCATCTAAAAATAATGGAGACTTCATTAGGCTTTTTGCGGAAGCAAAGAAGCTTGCAGGGCAGAATACCCTAATAATAGCAGGGGATTTTAATGCGAAAAGCCCACAATGGGGCAGCAGGATCGAAGATAAAAAGGGGAGCGGCATCTGCACAGCAGCGGAAAACATAGGCTGCGAGTTACTCACAGATGAAAGTCAGCCCACTAGACAGGGTAATAGTGTAAGCGTGGACACATGTCCCGACCTAACTTTGTCAGGGGCGCTAAGCAAGTCGAATGGGAGAACCCGCAAAAAAATCTCGGCAGCGAGCACTGCATCATTAGGGTCAGCACAGAGGCAGAAAGCATCAAAAGGGAGATCGGCAAGGCAAACCTAACTGACTGGGTGCCTTCCGCACCCACTGCAAACAACTTAAGGACGACATAACTTCGGCAAAAGATTGGAGCCAACAGCTTAGACAAATCAGGGATCTCTACACTAAAGAAGTGGATCGATCAGAACAAGCACCAGAAGCGCACAAGCCACTCCTCAGGCTCTGGGAGGCAAGGCGAGGCCTGACCAAGCGGTGGAAGCGCCAAAAGCTAAACAGAAAGCTAAAGAAGAAGATTGCCGAAATGACCAGGCAAGCAGAGGAATATGCAACGCAGCTAGCAAGACAAGGGTGGCAGCAGTTTAGTACCTCACTGAATGGCACCCTCAGCACGGCTAGAACGTGGCAGATCCTCAGAACACTCATGGATCCGAGCAAAAGCAAGGCGGAAAGCAGCAAATCCATCCAAAGGCTGATTCATCAGTACGAAGGTACAGAAGAACAGCTGCTCCAGGCAGTACGAGAGAAATGCTACGGGAAGGACCAGGTAGACGGCTACCAAGGCGACTACCAGGGCGAAGAAAACCCAACAACGGATAGACCCATCACAAGAAAAGAGGTCGTCGAGGCCATAAGGGCAACAACGAAAAATACGGCAGCAGGGGCGGACAAGATTCATAACTCGTTAATCCGAAATTTAAGCGACGAAGCAACCAGCCAACTGACCCTATACCTAAACAAACAATGGGAAGAAGGTACTCTCCCAGCGGAGTGGAAATACGCCGTAGTCGTCATGATCCCCAAGCCCGGCAAGAAACTCCATATTGAAAACCTCAGACCGATCTCGCTAACATCATGCCTAGGCAAGCTGTACGAGAGAATAGTTACCCGACGAATACAAACGCATCTAGAAGACGGATAATGGTACCCCAACACCATGTTCGGATTCAGGGCAACTTTATCAACCCAAGACATCTTGCTACAACTAAAAGAAGAGCTACTCGAAACAATGCCATAGAACGGGGAGAGCGTTGTCATGGCCATCGATATTAAAGGGGCCTTTGACAACGCATCCCATGCCGCCATTATGGAAGGACTTAACACCACCAACTGCGGGAAGAAGGTCAATGACTACGTTAGAAGCTTCCTCACGGACAGAACAGCGACGGTAGGCCTAGGACACCTGCGGAATGACACCTTTCAAACGCCATGCAAGGGCACTCCGCAAGGCTCAGTAATCTCGCCAATACTCTTTAACATAGCGATGGTCAACCTCGCCAAGAAACTCAGCCAAGTCCAGGGGATTAGTCATGCAATGTACGCAGACGATATCACCATCTGGACCACCCAAGGCTCACTGGGGGAGAAGCAGGAGGCGCTACAAGAGGCTGCCACCTGCATTGAAGAATACGCAAAACAAAGAGGACTTAAATGCTCCACAGAAAAATCTGAGCTCCTCAGAGTGGGTAGGCACCCTACGGATGCTCCACTCGAAATAAAACTAGAGGGCCAGACCATCCCGGAACAAAAGATGATCAGAATACTCGGCATGTGGCTGCAAGGAAGCCGCAAGTGCAGTCATACACTCAGCCTGCTAAGCAAAGCGGCAGGACAAGTAGGCCGGATGATCAGCAGAGTAGCGTACAAGAGGTATGGCATGAAGGAGGAGGACACACTCAGGCTAGTCAGCAGCCTAGTGGTAAGCCGGGTAACATAATCATTACCGTACCATGTGACTATCAAAGCAGAGAAGGAGCAAGCGGAGACAATACTCCGGAAGGTATACAAAACAGCTCTTCATCTCCCAAGAAATACATCCAACGACAAGCTCATGCAACTCGGAATCAGCAACACCTTCGAAGAATTAAGAGAATGCCAGCTCAAGGCTCGAAAACGAAGACTTAGCAACACAACGACTGGAAGGGCGCTTCTGACAAAGCTAGGTCGGGAAATAGAAAAGCCACAAAATAGCAGGGCCGCAATACCAGACCCGCTAAGAAAGAAGCTATGCAAACAACCTATCCCCCGAAACATGGATCCAAACCTCCATGCTAACAGGAGCCAGGTTAGGGCAGAATTTTATGAAAGGAACATGGGGCATCGGAAGAACACAGTCTACACTGATGCCTCCCTATACCCCCAAACACACAAAAATAGCGCGGTAGCAGTAGTTGTAAATTACCACGGAGAACACATCACAAGCCTCACAGCCGAAGTATCTAACATAACGGAGGCAGAGGAGATTGCTGTCGCCCTGGAAGCAATTGAAGGATATAGGACAGGGAGATCTCTTAACATCTTGACGGATTCACAAGAGGCGTGCCGGAACTATACTAGAGGCAGAATTAGCAGCACGGCACTCACGATCCTCAGTAGAGCTCTGCTCCCTGAGGGATGACCAATATACTACATAATCTGGATACCGAGTCACGCAGGGATCAGGGGCAACGAAGGGGCAGACAACCTAGCTCGAGGAATGACCAGCCGAGCAGGAACGTCATTAACCCCGGAGGGGCCCCAGATTAATTGCGGGGACAGCTATTCGGAATTATTAAACCAATATAAGGGGCTAAGATTCCAATACCCCCCACTACATAAAACATTATCGAAGGAGGAAGCCACAGGATGGCGAAGACTGCAAACAGGCTCCTTCCCAAACTTATACATATTAAACAAGATGTTCCCCACACAGTATAGCGCCAACTGTCCGCGGTGCGGAGCAAAATCAACACTATATCATGTCACATGGGAGTGCGGAAGAAATCAAGCATTCCACAAACACAAAACACCAAGTTCGGAGCAATGGCAGAGCCGGCTCACCAGCTGTGAGCTAGGGGTCCGAAGGGCCCTAATAGCACACGCAAGCGAGGTGGCCCGACTCAGCGGAGCCCTGGACTAGGGGCCCACCCACGGCCAAGGAGGACTCAAGCTTCAAGACGAAGACTTCGTCCTCTCATTTAACAAACTAGACGAAGCTAATTATTAACAGGCACGTTCACTTGTGTAAATTGGCACAATAGCGAAGCATATTACGTTTTCCTGAAATTTACGCCGTTTCTTTTGCTTAAAAATGTTCGATTTGCGAGGTCTATCGCAGTGAAATATTCCTGTCAAATCGCCGTGCCGGTCGTCATTCCTTTTGTTGCAGTGGACATGTCTTGTAGGAAACTTGCTGAGTAATTCGTCACTGGAAAGCAAAATATAAGCTAAAATTTAGGCAGTCCTAGCGACAGTTGTAAGTAAGCAAATCAGCTTCAGATTTTGATTGGTCATAAGAAATCATACTCATAATGTCACCATCCGGTCTCAACAAAGTTCATTTAATCGCCTAAATGTGGGCACGACTGAGCAGTATAGTCTCTGAGGCCAAAAATGCATAATAAGTTCCTTTAGTGTGATGAAGGTGTGCGGAATCCGATTCACACTCTCCTAACGCTCCTGAGGGTGGCGCAGCGATCAGCTACTTCTCGCTTTAGACTTCCATTCAACGGCCGAATTTGAATGCTGTGTTGTGCCTGCAGTTTTTGTTTCAAAAATTCCGGCAAGAACAAAGAAACTCGGGTGCGAACGGTGTCAGGTTGCAAGAAGAACCCAAATATATGAACAAATACTGCAGCTACGTTGTTTTCTTGTTAACACTGTTCGACTGCCTTTATTTTTATCTACTACAAAAATTTTCACTCTACCTCGCCGTCGCAGTAATCATGAAATGTTCCGCTGGGAAGTCATAGATCATTATACGGTGGTCGATGAATTGTAAATCTTCTGCACACGGCTACTGGCATGTTCCTCTGAGGGCTGGATGTGCCACTCTTTCGCCCGCTTTTGTATTTCAGCTAGACAGCGCACATTGACTCCTTGGCTGCCTTCGCGAATATCAGTCAGAACACGTAGCTTGATGAGCGGTGGTAATGGCCGAGTGGTCGTACGCGTAGACGCACCGTCTGTCCTTTCGTTTCCGACAATAGATGGCGCTGATGGAAAAGCTGTTGCAAAGATTGCTTTTCGACCGGAGTCAGGGCAAAACAATAAGGCAAATTATTCTCCGGCACTTCAGGCGAAAAAAAAAAAAACTCCATCATATGTCGTGAAACTTTCATTGGCGGCGGCACTTCGAAACGCAAGGAAGCTGCAGATTCAGTGGGTGCGTTCGCACTCTCGATGGCTACGCAGCATTTCGGCACGGTACTCCCCCCCCCCCCCCCCCCTTCCCCATCCCTCCCGACATTATGACAGACAAGAGACCACAGCAAAAGTATGAATGCCAAGCCGCGCATTAACCTTCTTTGCAATGCATATAGCGCGTAATCCATTCGTTCCCAAGGCTCCCCACTGGAAGAGACCTAATGGTATCTTAGAGCCAGATATGACTGGATCTTAGAGCCAGACATGACTGGAAAATTCTGTAATTACGTTACAAGCTGCCAAGTTCATGCGTGGTCTGATACGGAGCTTTCTAAACGTTTGCAACTACACGACTCACTTTCTTAGGAAAACAATTTTGGTATGACAGGTTTCGCAATATGCCCAAAACAGCCCTCTAGACAAAGGTAATTTCTGTAGTTAGCATTTAACACCCAAAATAAAAATAGGAAACAAGTTATATACCATATAACAGGATGCATGCTTATTAAATTCGCGAACAATTTAGGCAAATGTCTTAAAAATGAAACTTGGCGCAAGCAAACTTCTTACCTTTTGATCATATTCGCCAGAAAACTCGGAAGCAACGTCACGTGCCATTGCTGGCATGCGGCCCACAAGTGTACTGAGAGGGAAGTAGGCGCGGTAATAGCTAAGGAGGAGGATACCAGCTTTCGTGCAACGTTGTCCAACGTGTTTTTCTCGCAGGGAACTTCTCATGTTCCTACGCCGCAAGCGGAGCCTGCCGCCAAGGAGGAAGATCCCTCAGTCTGCCTCCTTCCCGACGAAGAAATGAAAGAAGCCAAGGCCCTGTGGCAGAGCACCTGCAAGCTTCAAGACATGGTAAGGAACATCCTGTCAAGCTTGGACTAAATGGTGTCGTTCCAGCCCAGTTGGGGTTCAGTGGTGTCGTTTCTGTTTAGCTGGGATTCAATGGTGTCGTTCCAATCTCCTGGGATTTGTTGCTATCATTTCTAGTCCTCCTTGGGTCATATGCGAGTAGACCTACTAGCAAATGGAGCTGTCTGTAAGCTCATACATATGAAAGAAAGGAGGAAATGTTCATTTCAGCGTATTAGTCGAAAGAACTCTGGAGCAATGAGTCATTGTAATCACGTAATGCTTCGAACATGAATTTGTTTCTAAACAAATTACAAGGGAAAGAGAAACGAGGGCCATATATCGTAATGTGTACTTCCCCCTACCATCACAAAAATTAACTAAAGGCAGGCCCTCGAATCATTCCGTTCTCCCAAAGGATCAGCCAGCCGTGGTGACCGCATTCCGATGGAGGCAAAATGCCATACGGTGCGTGTGCTGTGCCATCGTCAGATTACGTTGACACAATTGTCTAAAATATTTTGGAGCCCTTTAATATGGTTACGCCGGATAGCCCATGTACCCAATATTAAAGTACCACTGTATTAAAAAAGGTTCATTACTTCAGCTCCCGGTTCAACACCAATACGAAGAGAGTTCAGTCGAGCAAATTTTTCTTCAACGAATAAGAATGCAAAGACAGGTTGTCTTTAAATGAAGAGATTTCTCTCCTGGCAGTTCTGTGTATTAGTAGATTAGCACTAAGTTTACGAATGAGTAAACTTGAGGTCAGGTCTCCTTGTTTAATGTGACTTCATCGGGTCTTTTGTTATTTTGCATTCAAAGTTAATGAAACAGATTGGCACACAAAATCTACTTTTGGTTGACCTCTTCAATGATTTTAAGCCAAAATCATTGTTCAGAAATGTGTGAGATGACCAGAGAGTGTAACGTAAAGGCTTGGCTCAGTGCTCTTGAGGGAGCAGAATTCTGCCATGCCGTCTAATTTGCTCGCTAATAGGCTCACAAAAGGCACACACACACAAATATTTTCTTTTGCGGGCGCACCACTTCTATAGGCGCCTACAAGAGTTTTCAAGGCACGAAGACAGCATTAACATTCAAGTTGTTCCTACCCAGACTGCTCGGCTTAGATTGAGTTGTGCATTGCAAAGGTAAGACACGAATGCGCACATGTCGTTCGTTTAGTCGCAGCATGCTTAGTCAAGAAAAAAAATCAGGCTTTCCCGAAATATTTCTGAATAGGAATCTTGTGTGGGCGCAGCTGTGCTTGAGATTACGAGCTCTGTATTATGAGACGGTCTTCAGGCAGCCCCGAAAGCCCACGAAAAATTGCACAGAAGACGGTACACGTGTAAGCAGCGTCTTTCGTGGTGTACCGTTGATTTATGAAATCACGCCGGTGATTTCAAAACAAAATCCAACACCTAATTGGCACTGCAGCGCCCAAATATGATAATGTAAACGTCAGTGAGTGACATTTGTTTAATTAGAAGCTTAATTGTGAATTTACATAAACTTGCGCCCACCGTAGCTTATACCAATAGTTTCGACCTGAAAACACCTATTATTTACTTTCGAACGCCTTTTTTGCTAAAACACCCGAGATTCACCACCACTTAAACTTTCCTGTTATCACCAATAATGGACTAAGAAAGCTTCATACAGGAGCCTGTGAATTCTCCGCAATTATCCCAAGGATTATTTACTGATCGCCAATTAACCAGAGAATAGCTGTCGAATAGATTTCACAGTTGATATATGACGGTTTTGCGGAGCTTGTTCTTTCTAGCTGTTTGAAAATGCCCTGAAAGACGTGAATCGGTAAATTTTCTGTTTTCATTACGACCGTAATCAGGAACCGTGATTCCACTGCTCGGATGCGCATATGCAGCATCATGTATTTTTTCTCACTGTTTTGATTGGTTTTATGGGGTTAACGTCCCAAAGCTTCTGGGGCTAAGGGACGTCGTAAAGACAGCTGGATAATTCCGGTCACCTGGAGTTCTTTAAAAAGCTCTGACATCTTGCAGCGCACGGAACTGCTGCATTTCGCCTCCACTGAAATGCGACCACCGCGGCTGGGTTAGAACACGGGTGTTTCGGGTCAGCAGCCGAGCTCCATAACTACTGAGCCACCGCGGCGGTTAGTTTGCACATTGTATACCTGCAACTTGAAGCTGCTGATGTTTACGTTTCCAACGCTTAAAATGATTCCATAGATACTACCTGCTGTAACCGAGGAAGGTGCAGTCTTCGTCAAGACTGAAGAGAACAGGGGCTTTTCCTCTAAGCCATGTATTATGGTTAATCTACCCCCCATGACGTGTGAATTTCAGAGAGATAAAAACGATAGTTCCCCTTAGTTTAAAGTGACTTAGACAGCTGGCGGTGAGTTCCTGGTCACGCAGTGTGCCACACAAGCAATTACATTAGGCTTTACATATTACAAAAGCTGTATTCGTGCGAGGTATCAAGTTGATGCCACATGTGTTGTCTATCCTCTCCGCAGATGGGGCCCACGACCCAGACGTCCTTTCGCGGCTGGCAGTTTTACTTGAAGTCACACGGCGCGTGGTTGGCGTTCGCAGTCGGCGCAGGTCTATTTGTGGCGTTTATTTTGGTGCTGTCCATGTTCGCGCGTTACCGCAATGCCATTGTGACAGCGCAGAAGATCTGCCGAACCGAGGACTGCGTGATCCACGAACGACTCCTGCGCCAAAACATTAAAGGCAGCGTGGACCCGTGCCAGGACTTCAGTGCTTACGCATGCTCGGCATGGAGCCCGTCTAAACAGTTTGTGAGCTACGCCGCGGCCACCACAACTGACGCCATTGAAGCGTGGTTCAAGGCACGTGCATGAACGCGGTTTCTTATCTCCTTAAAGTGCATATTCTTGCAAGTTGTAACGTTTTTGAGCGTTTCATAGGCTTTTTTTATCACTTAGAGTGTGACCATTGGAAAGCTATTGTCGGCTTGATAGTCGACAAATTTCAATGAACGTTTTCGACAGAGAAGAAAATAAACAGGTTTAAACATCCGCAAATTGAGACTCAAAAATTCTTCACCAATGCCGCGCACAAATCTTAAGCATGATGTCACTTTCCCTGACACCGTGCTTCACGAATCATATCTCGCGCAATCCGATATCATGACCACTCCAGTAAGATTCTAACGGCTAAGACTGTAAAGCCGGGTCGCAGTGATTGTTCAGTCTATGCACTTAAACAGCAGGTTCTTCTCTCCACTTTTCGGATACTCTCTCATCATTCAGACGAGCCTGATTATTGAAAAATAACCGGTTATCAATACTGAACTGAAGTGATTTTCATGTGTATATCATTGAGAAAAAACAACTTCTTGGCAAGAGCTCTGCCTGTCGCCTGGATCCCCGTTTCCATTCTCTTTTGTTTCTCTCTGGCGACTATGTCTCGTCTAAGGCTTTTCATTCCTCAACCCCCCCCCCCCCCCCGCCCCCTCCGCCTCCCGTGTTTTGTTCCTCGTCGCCACTTCTGCAAACGGCACCGTGTGCCTGTCAAGTTCTTGGAAGGCCCAGCTGTAACGTCAAGCATCATCACTTGCAAACAGGCGGGCCTCGGTGGCAATGGCTGCGAGGGGATTCAGCGTCCCTTGCAAGGTCGTCGCGCTCTCCTGCATCAAGCTCTTCCCACTTCCGCTATCCATCTGTTCGGCTTCAGCTTTCCGACCCTCTTCCCATTTACAGCTGTACTGTGAGTAGTCGCGACCGCGAGTCTTGGTCCCCACGATCCACAAACACATACACACAAGCACACATATTCGCCATGCGTTTTCCGTCTGCTCTCTGGCGCGGTTGAGATGTACGCACAATAAATGCCATTGGCCGTTGTTTTACAAGTGAACCTTGATTTAGCTGAGTACGGAGAGCGAAAAACCTTCGGTGTCGTGGATTTCGCAGAGCCTGAATGCGCACAAAGCGCTGTTACCGGGCTTCAGTGTCTCGCAATCGCTCACATTAACCTCCTGGACGAGCTGTGCTAATTCTGGCGGACTGATATCTGGCGCGTATTAAAATGTATCCAATCAGTTTTCAAAGGAAATGGGAATAAAATTTTTTAATGCGACATCAAACATGCACCGCAATGAGTCCTTGACCTATAATGATTGGGCATGCCCTTTGAAGGGCAACCTATACCAGTAAAGTGAGCTAGCACCCTGAAACAGATTGTGGCCATTTTCACGGCTATGTCCAGTTATCCTGCGTTAAATATAATTCAGCAAGCTGGAGGGTACCGATGTGGAACCCTAATCCTTGCGCCATTCGGTTTGTCACCGCTGCAGGGCTTCGAAACGCTCCTAAGCAAGGGATCCCAACTGAGAGTCGCAGGCAGGAAGGCGCTGGCCATGTACAGAGCCTGCATGGACGCAGAGCGCATGGGTTCCACTGATGACACCGGCATGGCGGAACTCAAGGAGTTCATGCGGGAGCGCCGCATCCCGTGGCCCGGAGAGCGCGATGCCAGAGCGAGTCCACTGGGCATCCTCCTGGACTTGGCGTTCAACTGGCAGACACCTTTCTGGTTCCACGTACAGGTGCTGTTTTCACAAATTGTGGCCTTTACAGCGCGTGGCATTTGTTGGAGTGGTCCATGGCATATCACGACGCCAAGGTCCACGTGTCCAGCGAGAGATGATGCATTGGGGTGGAAACGGGGCAATTTCGAGCGCTGAGCGTTCTTTAAAGTGGGTTGCAAATAACACAAACGTTTATTGATTAGAGTACTCTGAAATGCTGCCGCCGCTTCCGGGATATCATACAGTGACCTGGGATTGAGCAGTTCAGTGTCAAGTCTGCTAATCTGCCGCAGCGTATGTGGTATTTAATTTGAGGAATTGGTAAAATTAAAGCTTACAGCAGACACCATGGAACGCAAGAGGAGTCTTTCGTTATGTGAGCTTTTCGCCAGACAACGGAAGAATTTTGGAATAAATGATGAACCACGAATGTGTGCCATTTCAGTCGCATGGTTCTATGTCAAGCATCGACGGACTAATCAGCAACTTGTAGGGGGTGTGGGGTTCGGCAAATAAAAATGCCTATGCGGAAAAATATCTATTTATGAATTTGTTTCGTTATCCACTTGTTTTTTTCCTTTCGTGATCGAAAGTTAAAGAGAAATATGCAGTACAAATTCAGGAAGGGACATTTTTTTAGTGCGCGGTGAGTGAAATTTTTAGCGAACCATGCTACTGATGGTCCCGGCGCTGCCGCGTTCGTATGTTACCGACGGCGAAGAACCACCGTTTTAATAAAATGGTAGCTAGGGCTTGTTGGCACCCGAGCACCACAACTGTGGTCTCCTTTTCTCTGTTCTCTTGTGCTGCGCTGTGCATTCAACTGACACCATTTTATTGACGCTATTAAGAGAAATTGCATCTTCAGCTGGATCCCATGAAACATTTCTCTGACCAAAAGCAAATTCAAATGTTGCGATAAGTGAGGCAAACGAGAGAATAAAATTTAAGGGACCTTTCCTCATCTTTCCGATTTTCTGCACTTGCTAGCAATGATATCTTTAACATTTCTTAACGACGGAATTCACTGAATCCACAGAATTTCAGGAGTGCAAGAGAGCTCTCCATTTTTGTTTGCACAGGTGCCTTAAGTTCTGAAAGTTATTTTTGAATGAAACGTTCTCATTAAATTGTGCATGCTGCGGTTTAACTTAACATATGTCTGAGTATTGGGTGAAAAAAAAACTAATAGCTTTATTGCATACAACTGTGCTTTATGAAGCTGTCACAAACTCTTTCTCGCTGCTACGACATAGACTCACAAAGCGCAACGGAACTAGGACGAGTAGAAGAAACACGAAACACAAAACAGGCGCTACTACCAACTCTTATTGCGTCATAAAGAACCTGAACAATTTATACCATTCACATGGACCACGTGATACACTGTCAGCCAGGGGAAATTGCCAAGGAAAACGCCTCCCAACGCTGGCGATCATTACGTAGTGAAAAAGCACTCAAGACACCTGCAATCAGTAACACGCAAAGACACTACTAATCTAAAGATAACCGGATAACAGAAACTTTAGAGTTGCGCTTGTGCCTCTGCCATACACATCGGTGGGGCCAGGAGCAGTAACGAGTAGAAGAAGCGCGGCGAAGCAAATAACAAGGGAAAGACGATGAAAGGGATGTGTACAATCAGCTGGAGTATGAATAAAAAAAATGACAACTTGCTATGCAAATGGCACCGTCCGCAAAATAAAAGTTACAATAAAAAGTACCCGTCAGCACAATAAAAGTTACAATAAAAGTAAAATAAAAAGAGAAAAGTTCCGCTTAAGGCCAACAGTCAACACGGCAAAAAAAAGCTAAGATAAAAAATACACAAACAAACAGGTAAGGTGCGAGGAAAAAACCTTTGTCAGGATGCCTGGATGTGGTTAACATGCAGGAACCGCGCCCGTTCTAAGAAGGACCTTTGTTTCTCCAGTAGACAGACAGACGGGCTGCTGATGCACTTGTCCCGAGCCTTTTCAATCAAAAATCCCTCAATAACTTCCCTCGCTATTTTACTCCTTGCTGTCGCCAGAAACTTAGTGGCTGATAACATAGGCCGACATTCGTGGCAGGGTTGATTGGAATGAACTGCCATGTGGCTCCCAGACTTGTTTTTAACGTTGAGGAGGTGTTCGCTTGCTCTGTCATTGAAACAGCGTCCGGTCTGGCCTATGTATACTTTGCCACACGTGAGGGGAATCTGATAAACCACTCCGGTGCGACATTCGGTGTACTGATTCGAGTGGTTAACTGTGCAGGTCACCTGTGTTTTCCGGTTCACCATCGGGCATATCTTAGCCAACTTACACGGGGCAGAAAAAACAACGTTAACATCATACCTGGCTGCAACCTCTTTGACATTGTGCGAGAGTTTGTGGATGTATGGAATGACAGTTAAACGTTTCTTTTCCTTGGGCTCCTTCCCTGTTTCGCCTAGCTTCACTTTCTGGAGCAAGGCTTCGCACAGGCCTGACAAAAGGAAAGGTGAGTAGCCAGCCGAAAGAAGGCGTCGAACCTGGCTGTGGAAGCTATAATTAGTCATGTGTTCACAACTATTTGTTAGTGACGCATTAAGTGCTCCAGTTACGACTGCCCGCTTTACAAGTTTAGAATGCGCACTGTCGAAGGGGAGCAAACCTTTCTTCGACCTAACGTTATATGACCAACACACCCGCTCGTCGGTAAAAACCAGCATCAGATCTGATGTTGAAACTCGCAAATCTCACTTTCATTCCCAATTCGGGGAAGAAACTGGGCCTCGAGAACCTCAGGCCGATATCGCTCACCTCCTGCGTGGGTAAGCTTATGGAACATGTCGTTCAGACGCGGCTCAGTAGGTACATAGAGGACAATGGGCTATACCCAGACACCATGATCGGCTTCCGACCAAAGCTGTCGGCATGCGACGTGATGCTGCAACTCAAGGACCAAATTATAGACAAGCATACCCGAGACACGAAAGTGATTGTGGGGTTGGATGTGGCAAAGGCATTTGACAACGTGAGGCACGTGTCGATCTTAGAGAATCTGAACTCACTAAATGTAAGTAAGAGAGTGTATAGTTACATCAAGGACTTTCTTACGAACAGGAAAGCCACTCTCAAGATAGGGGAAGACTCCATCGAGGACATTATACTTGGTAACACAGGAACGCCGCAAGGCTCGGTGTTATCGCCGACCCTCTTCAACATTGCGATGTTGAGACTCCCCGAACTGTTGGTGGACATTGAGAATTTAAACCACACAATATACGCGGATGACATAACATTATGGATAAATAAGGGGAGTGACGGACAAATTGAAAGCTCTCTGCAAAAAGCAATTGACATCATTCAAGAGTACCTGAAACCCAAGGGACTTAAATGCTCGGCCGAAAAGTCGGAAGCACTGTTCCTGATGCCCCATGGAAAACGGCGGCTTCACCAAAAGCACGAGGCAGACATCCACCTGTATGTCAATGGCGGAGAGATCCCCGCGGTTGACAGTATCCGCGTCCTCGGGTTAAGGATTCAGGCGAATCGGAAGAATCATGAAACGCTTGCTAGGTTAGAAGCTAGTGCAAATCAGACGTGTCGTCTTATCAGAAGAATAGCGAACAGGCACGCTGGGATGAAGGAGGCGAATCTCTTGAGACTCGTGCAAGCCTTCGTAATCAGTAGGATAGTGTACGTGGCACCCTACCTAAAACTCAACGGAGCGGAACGGAACAAACTCGAAATCATTATCAGGAAAAGTGTCAAGGTCGCACTCGGCCTACCCCCGAACACATCCACCGAGAGACTTATGAAGCTAGGGGTTTCCAACACTCTCGCGGAGCTCATTGAGGCTGCCCTTACCGCTCAGCATCAAAGGCTACTCGGTTCTGAAACGGGGAGGAAAATTTTAGAGAGATTGGGCTACGAGCCCAAGCATGAACATGCCCGCTCACGAGACATACCACGACAAATCAGGGACAAGATTAAAATCCCTCCGCTGCCCAGAAACATGCACCCCGCCTTTCACGAAGGCAGGCGCAAAGACAGGTCAGAAGTATTACATGCTAGGTATACAGGTCGACAGGACGTCCTGTATACGGACGCTGCAATATATGAGAGCAAAGCCGCACACGCGGCTGTGGCGGTTAAGGAAGACGGAACCCCGGTGGCGTGCTGCACAGTCAGTGGTGTCAAGACAGTAGAAGCTGAGGAAGTGGCGATAGCCTTAGCCGCCAGCCAAGGAGGGGTCAAGGTGGTCATTAGCGATTCAAAAAACGCTGTGAGAAAATACGAATCGGGGAGGGTGACGGAGACTGCCATCCGTATATTAAGCAGGGAAGGAGGACCCAGAGAACTGGTTCTGCTCGTTTGGGCACCAGCTCACCAAGGACTTAAAGGGAACGAGGAGGCTCATTCGGTCGCCCGAGGTCTCACTTACCGGTCGACCCCTGGGACCTCCCAAATCTCTGGAAGTACAAACAGCACAGAGGATATGCGCGCATACCAGGAAATCACACAACACTACAGACTTAATCGCCAGATTTATCCGGGAGCGGACAAAACGCTCAATAAAAAAGAGGAGGTTCTTTGGAGGAAATTACATACAGGGGTTTTTCCCAACCCAGTACTCTACAGCAAGTGGCATCCTACAGTATTCAGGTCAAAGTGCAAATTTTGCGATCAGCCAGCAAATTTGGTCCACATGGTGTGGACGTGCCCGGCTAAATATGATAGCTCACGCACTATAGAATCCTGGGATGCTTTGCTCCGAAGCCCAGACCCCAACGTCCAGCAAGACATCATCGGTCAAGCCCTTGCTGCTGCTGTATCCCAAGGGATCCCGGCCGACGGCTAGGGCCGACAGGGGAGATGGACTTCTCTCCTGGCGTTCATTGACTGGTGTTACAATAAAGTTGTTTCTCTCTCTCTCTCTATTGATATCTTACAAGCTCTAGCGGACCTGTTGGTCCGTGTGTGCTTGTAATCCTGGCTATGCTCGTGGACGACCGAATGATGCAGAGGGAATTCATGTCAAAGCGACTGTGTGCGGTCTTGTTCTCTTTGGTGACCTGCCCTGACTGCTTGAATCGCTGTGGCTGTAATTCTTCCTTTGCTGCTCTTAACAGCTTTCCGGCAGGATTTGTAAAGCACTTAAGGTATTGAATGCACCAGACGAATGTTCTGGGGCTGAGTGTATAAGGAGAAGGTTTATTTCTTCTTAGTATTTCGTCGTCTACATCCTTTATTGTAAAAGCGTTCTAATGATGGCCGCACACGTATAATGAATTCAGCCTCAAGCGGCATCATTAACACTACAGGCTGTAAAATCATAGGTGAAAGTTTGTTGCTGTTTACAGGAATTGTCACTTTTTACTATGCCAAAAATAGGAATATTTTAGAGCGATCGCTGTACCAAGTGCTAATCTCGATTTGAATCAGCTTCGGACTCAGCGATTTCACAGCAACAGCCTTAAATGAGGTGCCGAAGCGTACTTTGACTATGGCCAATGCGACGGTGTCCCAAAACTTGTCCCTGGTCCATATGAACATTGGCCCACCTCGATTCCGAAGAGTTGCCTCACCCTAACCACAGAAATTAGAATTTCGTCGATTTAGACCAAAATCGATACCCAGGGTAATTTGACTATGGCCAACACGATGGTTGCCTCCAAATCTCACCCGAGCTAACTTTACCCGGCTTAAACGATTAAATCTTGAAAATGTGTACTTAAACTTAATATAAATACCAGCCAGAAACAAGTCGAGACAAGAGATAAGAAACACCAAAACCGTAGTATAGCAGAGAAAGGCTTTCACTTGGCCATGGGTGTAACGGAGGTAAAGCACTATCATTCTTTTAACAACCCGACGAACACCATGACAGCTAAGTTTATTCTGCATCGTGGTTGCAAGAGCAATAGCGGAACTATTCTGCCTTTTCACAAGCAGAAAGTGCGCTACTAAGAAACAGCAGTCAGGCACAGAGTGAGAAAAGTATACGCCATGTGGTGTTGCATAGGATGTAACTTCCCTCCATAAGGTTGCTATAGTCCGACGAAAGCAATTCTATTGAGAAATAGGCGTTTTTTTTTTGTCGAAAAGGTATTAACAGGGCTTAAAACGAGAAAGAGAGGGCCGTGGTTGGCACAAAGCAGCTGGTAAGTATTTTCGTCTCGCAGAAAAAGCGCGTCATATGCATTTCTTCGTAATATCAGCTGTGGCCGGCTTTTCTTTAACTGGTAAAATAATTATGCTAGCTGGTGCTTGGCATTACTCTATGAGCTTCATGACAATACGTAGCTTCAATGCGCTTGTCTGGAGACTTTGTCCCGCCATTTGTGAAAGCTGTAATCGCCTCCCATATCTGGGCTTGGAGGCATGCGTTAGTGAAATGCTTCGGATGTGTTTAGAGCATTCTAAGGCGCTCGTGTGCTGTGCGATGTCAGTGCACGTTAAAGATGCCCAGGTTATCGAATTTAATTCGGAGCCCTCCACTACAGAACCTTTTACTCTCTTTCTTCTTTCACTCTCGCCTTCCTCACTCTCCTTACAGCGCGAGTGAGGAGTCCACCAAGGTTTGAGACAGTTGCTGGGTGATTTTTCTTTGGTTAAACAACCAAAGAATCTTATGCATTAGCATTTTTGCTTCCGACTTGTTGAGACGCCACTTAAGTAGGAATGGCAGGTGTGTCCTGCCAGCCTTTAGGACCCAGGTACCATAGTGGGTGCTCTAGACTGTCATCAGTTGTCAGGTGCGGCAAGCTCATGATGATGAAGAGTTGTTGCCTGCAAATGGGTGCCCTCTTCGGTGTACATCAGCCACTTATTTCTCGGTGTGGGCCCTCGATAATGAGGGAAGGATAAAACTCGAAATTTGGATCTGAATACAATTTACTACAATTTATTACGCTCTAGCCCTCATGCCACTTTTTGCGAAAGCTGAAGTTGGAAAACTTGGCCTTAGCAATAACGACGTAATTTGTGACTACTGTTCAGCGCGCCTGCACAAGATGACATTGTGGACAGCGAGCATTCGGGCGAGTTCTCCTCATTATTCTGGAAGGCTTTTTGGTTCACCTCGCCGGATATGCCGCTGCAAGCGTTGCAGCCCCTGCTGGATTATTGACTACGCGCAGATACTGGCTGATTCTCGAACTTTCAGGGCCCGGAAAAAATGACCAGCAAATCCACGTGACTTCCGCCAGTATGAACTTTGACTTGAAATGGATATTGACCATGTTGTACATCAGCTATTGGCGGTGTATCTAAGGCGAATTTTTAGTATCGGAAGCCCAGGTCGTATTTGTAGGTTTGAAAAAGAGATACTTCTATTGTAAGCATTAGAGATGAGTTCAAGTGCCTCATTTTGTTTCCCTTCAATGTGGCTTATTGAGGCAACTCTCATCAGGCCACATAAGTGTTGCAATTAACTTGCTTTGATTGCCATCGGTGACACTCGTGGTTAGAAGGCTTTGGTTGTGCTTATAATTGATGAATGGAATGGGCACTACTCACTCGCGTGGAGTGATCATGAAACCCATTGTGACTGCTCTGTGCCTTTCCGCTGAGCTGCCAATCCCAAGGGCGCTATTATTCGATGCCCTGGGGCGTGGCCGTTAAAAAACCATAGACCTCCGAATCAATCCGGAAGTCTCCATTATGGCGTCCCTCGTTGCCCGTGTGTCGCTCCGGCACGTTAAAGCCCGCAGTTTATAATTTACAAGCGACGATGAAGCTTTAGTTGCACATGTCTGGTGGAATTCGCTAACTGCATGCGTAAACCTAGCAAGCCAAAAACCCCAGCACTATACCGTTAATGGCTTGTTTGTGGCAGATCATGCTGAAAATATGGGACAATACTTTGTCGATTAACTGTCATGATTCCCTGAAATCAGTTTATTTGTTCAGGGCTGTCCTGAGCCGTGTTATCTACTGTTTTAGCCTTTTATATGCCTAGATTCCACAGCATAAGCCAACTACGTGTTTTGCTTTAAGTTTCCATTTGGTTATGAATCCAGTGAAAAAATGCAGGAGCTGACGGAATTGTGAAAGTCCAGAAGCGTTATTGCAGGGACTTGTGAAACATTTGTTTTTTACTGTTGAGAGCTCCTGCACTGAGGTAGTGTACTCAGTGGTGCTGCTCTTTATGTATGGTGTCTGTGTGACAATGCAAGGAAGTGGCCCCTTGGCATGTAGGGCACCTTGACTTTTTCGGTAAACCATTGCACCGTGTACACGTGGCATTGTCCCTACTTCAATATTATAATTTTGGGCACAATCTGCTCAAAAGTGGCCTTCAGATGACCGCCTGTTCTGCTCAATTTCTCAACTTTTGTAAACACTCATCACTGCTGATGCTGTTTTTCTTTCATTCAATTCTTTCTTGTATAGGTGCAGGCTGTTTGCTAAAGTTTGTTTCAGAAATCCTGTTTGTTTGACATGATATTTTTTTTTTGTTAGATCCGCTACAGTTGTGCAGAAGAGCAAGGCATTGAGCTATTTTCATGCAGATTCATTGTGGCAGCTTGTGCATGGTTGCTTAATGACACCTTATGCTTAAACCCCATGGAAGAGGAAACAAGAAACCCAAGCCAATTAAACTTGACGGTGATATGCTTGGGTATCGGGACCGAGGTCTTCACCGCATGATGATGAACTCTGCAGACGACGGAGGGAAGCCTTCAGGAGGGTTGGTAAACTTGAACGTTTATTTACATATATATACAAGAGAAGCAGGGAGACCAAAAGTCAGAGATGAAGAGCTACATATTTACAACAGAAGCAGGGAGACCCAAAAGTCAGAGATGAAGTGCTACATATTTACAACAGAAGCAGGGAGACCCAAAAGTCAGAGATGAAGTGCCGTGACACCAGCCAAAACGCGGCCTAAATACTGTGGATATTCCCTAGGCACCTAGCTAGGGAAACCGGCGGCTGATCAAGCGTCCAATGGGCAGACACACTCTTCATAGTCTCTTCCCTAACCCCGTGACCGACCCGCCCCCACAAACACGTTCACAGGCGATAAGGAATCCTGGCGCCTTGAGGTCCTGGAATTGTTTCCGACCGGTTGAGCAGGTGCATAAGGTCGTTGGCTTAGCAGGCGGTGACCCCCTCCGTGGGAAAGAGGCGTCCTGGAATGTGGTTTCCGACGGGTTGATCATGTGCATAAGGTCGTTGGCTTAGCAGGCGGTGATGCCCTCCGTGGGAAAGAGGCGTCCTGACGGCCCCGGGCATTCCAGAGGGTAAGATGAATCAGCCGTGTCCGCCCCCGCTTTGTCTGGCCGCACGTGCAAGCGGGCGAGGCGGGTCCGGCGCCATTGTTCGCGTCTTTCTGCCATTCCACGTGAGGGCGCAGTTCGGGAGCAATGCCGCATTCCATACTCCGGACGAAGGGATGACAGGCCTTTCGTCACAGCTCACCATCGCCAGGAGCCGTTCCTAATCCTCTTCTCAGGACGACAGCACCTTAGGGTCAAACAGTTCGATGGCGCCAGCCGGGCTCGTCTGCTCCCGCTGTCGGGGCCTCTGATCACAACAACGGCTTATGCTACCAAGGTGAGAGAGAAACTTGGTAGTAACAATGCAGCCATAGTGCGGTTAAGGCGCTCATTTCATGTGAATCGGTGGTGGTGTAGCTTTTGTTACACCTGGAGTGACGCGATATCTACAGATAGCCGAGTGGGACTTGGTCACGTGCCAACCACGTGACGAACCACGTGACCAACCCCGTGACAGCGTGGCGGGGCAGCCACAGGGTAGCAGCGCCGCGATGGCGCCGCCACGCTGAAGGCTCAAAATGCTACCGTAATGTAGCTATCGCTACAAAACGTCGCTATAATGTGTTTGCTGTGACGCGCACAAAAGGTGAAATTTTACTTTTACCGCATTTGTCACAAAGCTCAAACGTTCTTAATAGAGGATGCATAATTAGCGATGCCACATGTCGCTTCATACGCGCATCCAAGAAGGAAGTCGGGCCAGGCCAAGGGGAAAAAAATGAGACGAGTGTTTCAAAGTGAGCTAAATAAATAAAAGTGTCGAAAACATATCTCCCTAATTGGGAAGTTGAGTGCAGATGTGAAAGGACGTGTACAGAGTGTTTGTGCGGTGCTTTATGGTGTGAAGAAAGGAGACTACAACGCGCAGCTACTGAAATTATCTTACAATAATGGCGCTCGAATGCAGAATAATGACCCTACAAACGAGAAAACTTCCCTAAAAACGTTTCCTAAACACTGTACAAGTGCGTTAATACTGTTCATTCCCTCGAGCGTTCAGGACAAGACTGACGATGTCTGAAACCCGCGACACTTTTTAACACATAAAAGGCTTACCATGGCTTTTACCGAGAGTGATGCCAAATTGGGCTTCAGGTATATCCTTGAAGGCACCCTTGTCGACGCAGAATGTGTGTCCCGCTAGTCATAGGTGCGAGTATGCAAACACCTGCTTCGATCTGCTCAGAGCGGAGCCAAGTCGCAATTCGCAAACAGAAGTGAGCCACAAACTCACCCCACGTTCACGATATTCTCAACTGAAGTCGCTCTGAAGGCGTTCACCATGGCGTCTTTCCTTTCTCAATCGCACATGGAGAAACAGTGGAGGCAAACGCATAGTTGGCGCTCAGAGTATCAATTTATAGAGGCGATTTTCTAAATGATTTCACCGTATCTGTTTAAAGAGAATCCAAGGCCCTCGTGTTTTACCGGAGGTGGTCCATTCTGTGGCGTGGCACATCACTCTGGTGGCACTGCTGGGCTTACGCAGCGTCAGCAGGCCCCCCCCCCTCCCCCCCCCCTCCGATCCTCTGCAGCGTTTGCCATTCACTACAGCTCAAAAAATTTTAAAAATCGCCGCTTGGTGGTATGTATTAGAAACAGTTTAGAGAAAAGCACACAGTTCCCTCTGGCCCGTGCTTATAAACCGCGACGGTGTTTCGACCTGGCTCAGACGTCATGCCCATACGTTGTTTTTATATATCATGCATTTCCCACCTTGAGTGAAATTGTAGTTTATAAATATATGCGCTCCGTTCTACCCGAGTTCGAGCCCGGTGAGGCGGAGTTTGAAAACGGACCAACGCCGCTAAACCTCCCATCTCATGATATTAGCGTGTAGTGTTTTGCCATCCTCCGGCTATCCTGCTATTCACTTTCTGGCCACACCATTCCCTACAGAGCGGAGAGGAGGATTTCCTGTATTATACTTCGGAACCTGCCCACCATAACAGTTTGAAGCTGGATCTTCTTTGTACCCGCGGCTGACCGATAAAAGCACATGTCGTACTTGATAGGTCTCTCACCAGTATGCGTGCGCATACGAACACTGACATTATAAGACGAAGCAGATGAGAAAGAATACTTGTCCTTGACGGGTCACTCATCACTATATGAGTTTGTGCTTAGTCAGTTTCTGATGAGCTGTCAGATAAGCGCATGTCACATTTCAAAGATATCTTGCTAGTGGGCGTGCGCTTGTGCTGAGATAAATTCAGAATGAGCACCTGTAAAAGGGCACACATCGCACTTGAAGGGTCTCTCACCAGTATGTGTGTCCATATGCGCGATGAGATTATCAGACCGAGCACATGGGAAAGTACTGAGATTACAAGACCAAGGAGATGGGAAATAACACTTGTATTTTTTGAAGATCCTCTCTTCACTGTGGCTGCATTTGTGCTTAGTTGAGCATATTTGAGCATAAGGAGACAGGTTAGCACACCAGAGCTGAAAAAGTGCGCTTGTCCTGCTTGTCTCTCCACTATGTGTTTTCTTGAGCTGAGTTAAAGCTATAGACTGAGCAGCAAAAAACTGCACAATTCCCAAATGAACGGTTTCGCCATTATTGTGCGCTTGTGGGCAGTGAGATCAGAAGACTTGGCAGGTGTATTTGAGGACTTGCGGCGCTTGAAGGGTCTCTCGGCGCTGTGCCTGCACTCGTGGATTAATAAATTGCAGACTTACCAGCAGCAAAACAGCACAAGTCAATCTTGAAGGGTCTCTTGCAAGTGTGCGTGCAGATATGAACACGGAGGTTATTTATGAGATGCTGAGGCTGCAAAAGAGCACTTGTCACTTTGAATAGCCGCTGGTCACTATGCGCTTGCGTTTGCTGAGCTGAATGTTCAGACTGAATAGCAGCAAAAGAGCACAAGTCACCCTAGAAGGGTCCCTCGCCAGAATGCCAGCGCAGGTGAACGTTGAGGGATTCTGGCGTAGTAGTTGAATATGAGCACCAGAAACACTTGAGGGGCGCGTCTCTGGTGTGGCTGCGCTGGTGTCTTAAAAAAGTTGAATTCTGAGCAGCAGCAAAAGGGCATAATTCACACTTGTAGGGTTTCTCGCCAGTATGCCTGCGCATGTGTGAACGCAGATTAGCCTTCCAGTAAGTTGCAAAAGAGCAGTTTTCGCACTTGTACGGTCTCACGTCCGTGTTTGTAGGCTTCTTAGGAGTTGTAGGTTTAGACTCAGCAGCTGTGGAAGGGCGCATTTCGGATTTAAACGGTCGCTGTTCTGCATGGCACGGCATTCGGCTGCTATAGTCACGCTTCACAAGCGCCAATGCATCTGTCGGGCTTTCAAACGGCTGTGCTCCCGTGTGACCCTGCTCGTGTCTCCTAACATCGGCATAGTTCGCTGAACTGTATGGACATTGATCGCACCTAAAGAGATCTCCTTTTCCCGGAGGTCTCCACCCCTGATAGCAACTGCTTTCCATCAAAGAATTCGAGAACCAAGCGCCTTTGCAGGAATTGAGTTCGCTGCTCTTCCACGCTGGTCGTTGCCGCCAATGTGCCCGGAACCGAACTTGTGTGACGAAATTGAGGAAAGCACGCCGCTTCTGGAAATAGAGTTAGCAAAATTAGCATGGTAAAAAAATCGGTGTGTTTGTTTGTCTTTCTTAATCCTACATCACCATTTACATTCAAAGGCCCAATCGTGGCGGCCATTTGGCTGCAGGGAAACAATATTCGGACAGAGACTGATGCTAAGTTAACACAGAAAAAAGGGCAAATTGTGGAAGTACACTACGTCGACGACATCAAGAACTATAAGCAGTGTATTTATGCAGTCTTTCAAATTATGCCCGTTATCTGTGAACAGTGTTCGAAGAATTTTCAATTAGGCCAGTGCAAATGTGTCTCCATATAACGAACTGTACGACTATGTCTTTAAAATTGTGGCGGAGCAGAACACAATAGAGGCGACGGTCTTTCGCCTCAACGATGATTATTATGCTAGAGCCTTCAGCAGGCCTAGCTGTCGAAAAATCTGCCTTCTTTGGGAAGAACGTTTGCAAAGCGGGCATTTCTAAAGAGCACTGTTCCGAAAAAGTTGAAAATATTTGCCTGCTTCGCTCCATTGCTAAGCAAACAGTCCATTATTCGATGAGGCATTCCCTGTTGACGAATAAAATTATTATTGCATGTAAGCCCATCCCAGTATCTATATGTTTAGCACTAATCTCACAGCATGCCAGAAGGCCATCTATAGTGTGGCAATTAAACACAGCTGGTGCAATAAAAATGGGACATACAATACCAGCACCCAATGCAATGTGCAACCCATTGAAGTACTATACAGAAAAAAAACGAATTATTGCTCTTGAAAGAGCTGCAAATCTTGACATTTACCCTAAACACTGGAAAAAAACTACTCAGCCGAGAAAAGAGCGATTCTCCTAAGCTAAAAGTAATGCGTCTCATCCTGAAGATATGTGGCTAAGTTCCAAAGCTCCCGCCGCCGCGCAACCCATTTCACATGACGGTAGCCGCTCGTTCTGCGTTGTAGGCCTCTGCAAAATCCTGAAAAAATATATTCGATACCGGTACTCGATACAAGCGATAATTTTATTTTCGATACTGATAAAATGTACAGAGTTGAAATTGACTTCCAACACAGACACTCGTTCGTGTGTCGTCGATACTTTGATACCTCGATGATATAGCTAGTATATGTAAAGCTAGTAATATGATTACCTGGAAATGTTACCATGGCATCAAGAATATTTAGTGTATTTTATATAGTGTACTGTTTATCGGATCAGCTGTGTGAGCAAAAGCTGCTACTTAGCGCTGTTTCTTTACGCCATTAGCTCTATCGGTGAAAATGGGTGCAAGCGTCCCCCAGCTCCTGACTTCCCCAGGGATGCGCTTAGGAAGCTACGGACACCCCGCTGCACAGCGCTGTGTTGCCCTTTACGGGATGCTCGCTTTTTTTAGAAGTTGTAACGTTGGACCGAATACCTGGTTGTGTTGAAGTGATCACTTCCATAAGCAGCGTGGCAAAATTTTTTTTTAGCTATCGTTTTTCAATCATTGCTGTGAGCACATGACATTATAAAAGCTAACTTGAGAAATTTCTGATGGTTTTTTACTGCTGCATTAATTACCTGCCTCTGTCTTTATGTATGCTAAAAATTTCATGCTGCATACGTTTGGGACAACAAAACGGTTTTTTCCTCAGCACAGTGTTTAACTGCCGCCCGTCTGGGCATTGGCCGGTCGCTTAACCGCGGCACCAATGCCTCAGAAAAATGTACCATTACTGCCCGCGATCTACGAATGTGAATAGGAGAACGGCGTTTGCTGCGAAATGACATACAAGGAGGGGCGCAGGCCACTGAAGGGGCCCATTAATGCGTTCGTGTTATACCCTTAACACGGATGTTAAGCAGGGGGCTGGTGGAGGCGGCCAGCCCTCCCACCCTCCCTCATCAATCGCAAAATTTTACATAAGAAAATCATGCTAAAGCCAATTTTCTGCCCACACAAGTCTGAAAAATACTTCCACTCTCTACCCACCCCTCTCCCAACTTCCTTCTCCAGATGTGCCCTCATAAATCTGCCCTGAGCCTAAGTGTGCCCCGAAGATTTATGGCGGATTTTCTACCAACGGGAAAGAGGGAAGGTTATAGAGAAGTCGAGTGCAGGAACCTAGCGGTGTAGTTAAGAAACACAATCTTTACGAATACCTCTTGATAACTATGGCTTGTTGCAGGGCTTTCTTCTCTAAAGGAAAAAGATGCGGACTCCAGGCCACTTCAGGGACCAATTTTCGACACAGCATTATACCCATCAGAAGGAGCTTAAGTGTGCCCTGAAATATTTAGTGCAGTATTGATTTTAGTGGCTTATCTCTCATTTAGCAGTTGTGTCCTCCTTTCTTTCTTCATTTCTCTGTCGGGTCATCTGAAGCCTGCCCACCGGGCTGTGGGTAACCTGCCAGGCTAAAAAGAAGACAGTCATAGATAACACTATGGTCAGACACGCGAGAATACCTCACGTCCTGCTCTAATTAATGTCCAATATGAAGGTAGAGAGCAAGGTCGCACTCAATGCTCACAAGCGCCTGAAAGAGGGCAATTAGACACGTCTGAGGAGCTTTTCAATGACGGACTCATGTTCCCTATACCTAGAAGAAACTCCCTCCTGACAATGGGGCACTTTATTTCAGCTCACATTCTAAGCGGGTGTAGGACTGAGAACCTGTGGCCAAAAACAACTAACATTGCTAAACTGAACAACAGCACTCGACAAGACTTGCAAAGAGCATTAATCTGGACGCGCACCCAGATTTGACTCTGGCATGAACTCAAAAAACGGTGCGGGTGGTGAAATTGAGCGAAAAATTTGGGTAGAAATCATTTTATTCTGCACAATGCAGTCCAAAGCAAAACGTACGTTAAAACTGACCGCCTGGGATGCTTTAGGAACCAGAGCGTAGCCCGAGAGAAAGAGTAAAAAAAGTCTGCTCTTGCAAAATTGTTCAGGAAACTCTAGGCAGATCTAACCGGTGTGACAACAGGGTACAGGCTACTGCAAACAATACGGAAATCGACCGATAATGTTCAAACAACATTAAGTAACAAGGACCAAGAACGAAGGGAACACATTTTACGTGTGCGCTGTGTCTCTTCCGCTGTGTGCGTTCCCTTTGCACTTTCTCCAGGACACGCGACTTCAGAGAAATAACCAAAAGCATGGCGCGGGAAACCGGCGAACAACTTTGAAATTGTAATAACCTGAGTTTGACGAACTGATAACCGCGCTGACAGAGTATCACAATGGAGTCTAGAGAACGGACCCACTCCCAGAGGCATAGCGATATTCGGAGATAAATTGCATCCACAAGCCGGGCACACCGGGCAGCCTCCAGAATCTCATCGAACACGCAGTACTGAGTCGATTACGCGTTCACCTCGAAAACAACTAACTTTTATCACTTAATTTTTGGCTTAAAATGCAAAAGCCATGCGGATGTAGGGAAAAAACGTTCCAAAATATCTGTCTAAGACATGGCTTCCTATAAAAAAAAATTCCAAGCGTTTGACAATGCCAGCTTTTAACTAAAGGACTATACAGGCTCGAATAACAAACAACATTTAACACAAATAATAATGAGAAAATCAAAACGTTTACGTACATGTTTGGGCAGTGTGATGTACATACAAAATAGTAAGAAGACTTTAAAAAATAGCTGGTTACGAACAAATAGTTTAATCATACAGGCTATCTGAGATTACAACACCATGGCGAATAGCTCAGGATAGGTATGTAAAACTCAGGGAATTATAGACGTCAGCTGCTGATGGCCGTAATTTGTGCGGGACGTAGAAGGGTGGAATGAATTACATCAAATGTTACAAATTTGCGGGGTGTCAAGAGAGGCTTTCTCGAAAATTTGTCTCCTTTGTTTTATTCGGTTTGCTATGTACATAGGAAGCTTCTTATGATACTTTTTTTTTCAGTTCCAAGTAACCTAACTTGAAGAAGAAACTACTTCTGTGTTTTCACTGAGCGCGAGATTGGATATTGCACGCATAGCTATTTTTCTAAGGAATATAATTTTGCTATACTAGTAAGTGTTGCTCTGCCCCACACAGGGCACAATATCACAAAAAGCAAAACAAAATACTTGCTTCCCGAAGGCATCCCTCTAATGCAGGCATACTTCTGTAATTTAAACTGAGTGCCATAAAACACCCTTAAATGACCGTGACTAAAGCGGTAATCACAGTAGACCTCAACGGATCATTTGATAATGCGGCTCATGAGGCTGTCCTGGAGGGCCTGGCCGCAACGAGCCGAGGAAATTGCACGTGAGAGCTTTGCTATCCTTGAGAACAGCCACATTAACCAACACGATCAACCTGACAGGAAAAGGGACGCCGCGGGGTCCGGAGAAATGGCTCCAGTTAGCGATGTTGGGGGTTTTCGTCACGGCTCGATGAAATTTCCGATGTGAGGCGCGCCCTATATGCGGACGATGTACTGATATGATCAGCGAAACGGTTGGACCACCACACGCAACAAAATATACAAGAAGTTATTAAAGCAACGCTGAGAAGTAAAACTCAATGCAGACAAATACGTGCGCCACGGAGGAATCGGAACTCTTTGTGATAAAAATACGAACAAAAGCCGTAATGAACGAACCCAGAAAAGCGCTGAAATCGAGCTGTATGCCTTTGCCGAATGAGGAAAGGCTAAATGTATTCGGCTTAAACCTAATTAAGATGGACAACCAAACCGATTTTGCTACCCCTCAAATAATTACCTGCGACTTCAAGCAGACGAGGTGGCCTCTTAGAAGGAAAAAAACGTACGAACTGTGCTAGAATTCCTGATGAGGTGAAAACCCCACCACGCAGGCCAGTAGCGTTGCTGCCCTTACACGAATGTACAGCCTCAACGTGTCGATAATATTTTCATACAAATCTTCGTTTATATGTTTAGCCTCGAACACACCAACCCAGCAACTGCACCATTATGTTGTGCACAATGGAGCAGAACTAACCAAGGTCCAAAGAATAAGTCAAATAAAATGCCTCCAAAGCATCTGGACGGGTATGACTGTTATATAGAGGTTAGAATACACTGAAACGGAAGAACCATTCCATGAGTGAGCACAGAAAATCTCATCGAGATTGAATGCGAAAATAAGTGATGTTACAACACGAAAGAACTCGCCGCCCCAATTACACAAACTCGCAGATAAGCCACGCCGAAGCTCTTCAGACGGTACGGAAATAACAAGAAATTGCTGTACGCAGAAGCAGCCAAGTATAAGGAGAAAAAAATTATTGGGACAATCTCCACCTGAAGGGCATCACACGATAGCAATAATGAGTTATTTCTGTGGCCTGGTTTCCTTTTTTGCACATAATTTCGTAGGCACTGGGAATGTCGTTTACTTAATTTTTATTTTTTCCCCGTTATTGACTTTTTTTAACCCCCCCTTTAACCACGCCGAACCAAGGTTACTCAAAGGTTAAGAGGTAACGACCCCGGCTTACGACCTAAGGAGCAGTGGTTGGAATCCCGCTTCCCCATTTTTCATTTCAACAAAATTGGGTGTCGAAATTTGCCTGCGCTAGATCATGTGGTTTTGATGCAACAACTAGGCTGACCAATCGCGATTTTCTCGAACGCCAATCCCGATGCCGACATCTTTGCTGAACGGCCCCTTTGAATCCGTAGAACCATAAAACCAGCGGTCGCCAATGCATATGACACTATCGTAATAAGGGGCCCGGTACACAACAAAAACATGAACAGAGTGACGATAACGGCGTTGCGAAAAACGAGTTGTCTTACATGGCGCACTCTACAAAGAGCTATAAAGAGCTTGAAGCGCACCCGATAAAAAGCTCACTTCCGCCCACAAAGATTCGAAGAACCAGCCACCGGCGATTGAGTTGAGTGGTTGTAAACTACCGGTGGGATTTGCCTTGCAGTTGCTGCCGGCAATCGCTCCACCGTAGCGACACTTAAATAGAAATCACTGAAACACTGTCCGCGAAAACCCAAATAGACACTCCTGACGTCACCATGTGGAGGCCCAATCCGTGTCCTGCAGGTAAAGTTCGACCACCTGGGGATCTTTAACGTGCACTGACACCGCACAGCACACGGGCGCCTTGGCGGTTTTCCTCCATAAAAACGCAGCCGCCACGGTCGAACCCGACGCCAAGGCGCCCGTGTGCTGTGCGGTGTCAGTGCACGTTAAAGATCCCCAGGTGGTCGAAATTATTCCGGAGCCCTCCACTACGGCACCTATTCTTCCTTTCTTCCTTCACTCCCTCCTTTATCCTTTCCCTTACGGCGCGGTTCAGGTGTCGAAAGATATATGAGACAGATACCGCGCCATTTCCTTTCCCCCAAAAACCAATTATTATTATTATTATTATTATTAGGTAAAGTAGAAGAAGGTGAGAAGCATTCCTTCTATAGGAGAAGCCCTGCTCGCCGACCGTCTGCGAACGGAATCACCACTGCTCACAACCGCGCTTTATTTTATCTTAACAAAAAAAAAAACTTTGAAGATAAAACGTAAAAAGCAATGTCAGCAATACCGCTGTTCAAAAACATGCGCTTGGCTGCGATAATTCCAGATAAATCTCGTTGAATCACACGCCGAAATTTGATAAAGCCGTATGACGGCGTTAATGTGCCAACAAACGTTCCGAACCATTTTGGAGGCTTAAGCAGTTGACAGAAATACCCAGCCACTTTCTTTGTTCATTTGGCGGTTTGAACTTCCGCCAGAAGCAAATATAAATTCATTCCGAATTGGCATCGCTCGAGACCGTTGCCTGGGCGAGAGCTGCCGGTTTAGTTTCTAATACAAAACACTGCACATTTCAAGCACCGTCGGCTTCCTCTACCTGGGCCGAATTGCTCCAGGGTCCTTCTTGAGGTAATTGCCATTGTAGGTGATTGCTCCTTGCCTACATTCAGAACACATGCGGCTAACACAGTCGTCAGCACGTCTGTCTAGATGTCCTGAACGCCGCCTTGTCACACAAAGGCAGGGTAATATTTCAACAGGTATGCAGCCCTAAAGACAATGCTTGGGTTGGAACGAAGCAAGAGTAACGCACAATTTGTTCTGACGAGCGGCACCGCTCATTTTGTCCACGTCTCGACCCACGCCCTGTTCCTGTCGCGGTTCTTTTCTGCCCTTCAGCATCAGCAATAGATGAGCTGAGCGAAGGTCTCCGTTCATTCCGCAGCCCACTACTCCAGCGCTCTAGGAAGGTGTGCTGACGACTGTAAGACCCAGGCAGGAGCGCGCGGCGCTTCTCGCGATGTATGAGCATAAGTACACGAGAATAGGGTTGCGTAAAAGAGCAGATCTACTTACTTAGGCTCTCCTGAGGTATGGCTCGTAGTGTGCAAATCCCGCTAGGTCGTTCAATGCACAGTTGGCTTGCTCTGCGGGCTATAACTTTGAGTACTCTGCCTCTGCAGCAGCTAGACAGCGTAGCAAGTTCAAAAAAGTGGACTATGTGAATGCTGCACCCAGTACGGCCGGTCTGACTACCATTCCCACGTTCTCTGGATGGATAACGCATAACCTATTCAATCGGGCGGTGGTTCACAGCCACGGAGCCATGACTTGTGCAATTTTATTCTTGTCTTGATTTCAGCCACCAATCAGATAACCTTCGCAGATATCCTCTTAACTTTCGGTGTGGCGCCATCATGCGGCACCAAGAAAAAACAAAACGCACAAGTAAACAAAACCAGGGCAAATGTGATATTAACACAGCAGTGTTAGAGCTGAAATTCAACAAGGTTGAGGACTGGGCGAGTTGGTAAGTATTCATTTTAAAATGAGTGTTAGAGCGTACGTTGGGAGGAAAAGCTGTGCCAGTGGTCAAAGCAATTCAAGATTGGCGGCGAGGATTGTAACGTCAAACCTTGCTGTGTGGATAGAAAGCGATAAAGGTTAAGGTAAATTGTGACGATGAGATCGTAGCATGACTGAAATGTGACTGTGACGTATATGAAATAAAGTAAATTATTCCGTGTTGAAGAAATCTGGGATAATGAATTGGTTATAGTAGCCGTGACCCTTGCGTTGGCAGTCAGACTGGCTGGCCCGAGGCCATTGAGACAGGTTGGTTTGGTACCACGTGGCCTAGTATGGATACTGTTATAGACTAATCAGTGTGAATAGAAAGTGGTACCAATTCAGAAAAAGTAGCAAAAATTACAAAATATACTGGAGAGTGCCTTCGCGCATTGATTGCGAAAGCATTGCCTCGAAATGAATTCTGCTCCGATGCTCATTGAAAATTCCCCCCTTGCTAATGAAACGCCTGCTTATTAGCGTACACACGTAACAAACCGGATACACAAGGTTCACCGTTATTCAGTTAAAGGAACGCCGTTCTTTGGTCGGTGGGTTGCGTGAGTACCTCGAAATCTGGAGTTCCTTAGCTCGAGTCCCGGTACCTTCTGAGGAATTTTTATTTTTTCTCCTTTGCTGTGGACATCAAAATCTTATGGTGTAGTGCTGGCATCATTTAGAGCATAGTGACATCACTGAGGAATGGCGTGCAATCGACGGTGATGGATTCATTAATAACGATTCATACTTTTACGTCATACCCGTAAGGCGGAACTTATGTGTCCCAATAATTATTCTTTTCAAGTTCACATAAACAACAGAGAAATAATATTCAGAAGTCACCAGAAGAAACACCAAGTTAAAGGAAAGCATCTATTATATGAAACATGGAACAAATACTGACCCAAAAACGAAAAACAAATGTGGATTGGCGTAGCAAACCCAGGAGATACAAAACAAAAGCTGTCGGCGCTCATTGTGTTTGTTGACGTTGGCATTGACAACTTTCTAGGCGCCGACGATATTAAGGAAAGGAAGTGCGCATGCGCTATGCTCGTAGCGGCTATGCCGCCGCGGAGGATATAAGCTGCGGAGCGGCCGCTCGCGTTGGGACAAGGCGCAATGCAAGGATACGACGCGGCTGGTGGCCGCGTGTATAGCAAGCGGCATCTTCAGAGCCTGCGGGAATCTGCCTCTACCGACCCCGAAGTAATTGCGTGGCGTAAGGCTGCCCGTATACGTGCAGTGAGGCGCGGAGCTAAGTGCGGACGTCATGCGCGGCGCTCCGCGGAGACCGGCAAGGCGACGGCGTGAGAAGAGCACCTGCGACTCGGCACAGCTGGTTACCATGGTTACGGCGCATGCGCAGAAGTGACCAGCGCGGACCGTCTGAAGTGCGCTGCTGACTAGCCTAGCGTAACTTTCGCTACAAAAATGGAGGGGACACTTGAACTCCATCTTCAAGGCCATTAGGCGATGACATAAAGGTATGATTTCCGTATGTGCAGAAGGTCATTCTCCTCTTTACATTCATAGATCCCTGACAGTTCGCATGTCCCCGCGGCGTAGTAGTGTAGCGGTTTAGCAATGAGCCACTGCCCTGCGATGGCAGGTGCTCCGGAGAGGTGCCTTGGGCGGCCGAGGTTGCTCTCCCGGAGCGACCAACCATTTATTTTCTGCCACCTGTCACGGTGGCTGGTTTTCCGCCTATCGGGTGGCCAATTTGTGATGACGCCGCAAGGTCACGTGACCTAGGGGGCCGAACTTCCTCCTAGGTTTCTCTCTGGTGAGCACCTGCCAGAAGCATGCTCCTAATTTTTCGCTCACAACGCCCACGCCTACAACAACAGCACCGGATTGTCTGGGGAACGGAGGCTTTAACGCCATCGCGCTAAGAGCCAAGTGTCCGGTGTCACTCGGTACCTTTGACATTTTGCTCGTCATTCCACAGTCCCTGGATGGAGTCCGGAACACGGCGGCCGCATTTGGATGAAACGCTTGCTGATATATACGGCAGGAGCGGCGCGATTCTTTCTATAGTGGTGCGTGTCAGGAGCAAGGCTTATGAGAGGCTGCCGAACACTTCCTCCTCTGATGTACTTACACGGATCGGCAACATGAAAATAAACATGAGAGAAGAGCGCACGGCTTCAGGCTTTCGCGAACCTGGAAACAATCGGCAGCGAACAGGCTTGTTCAGCAAGCACGGCCGGCAGCGCTTTCTGCGCATGCGCCTAGTGCCGCCCATTCTCGCCGGTTCGCAGCGGCAGCGCTTCGGGACTTCTTTAATGGCGCTACCTGTACCGCCCGACGCCGACAGCGTGCGCTTGTGTTGGTGACGTTGCGGCGGTTGGAACTCAGCGCATACGGCAACGGACGTCGTCCTGGTTTCAAGCTGATTGGCGGATAAAGGATCTGTAAACTCAATCACTCTTGCCATGCAACACATACCTTTACCAACAATACCGCAAAATTTCTGGCTGCCTGCGAGATATGATGCATCACACGACTTGCGTTTACGCTAGTCGTGCATGCTGCGCATAATTCCTGCGATGAGTCACGTGGCATCTGGGAGTAGTAAAAGCTGCATTGTTACATACGCTCTTCCATATCATAGGATCTCTGAAGTCGTGACGTGCAGTTATCCAGGCTCTCGCTACCACAACAGACGAATAAGCGCACACAGCAAAGCGAAATGCCTCAGATTTTGATGCTCCACTGTGTGATACACTAGTGCCTCTCGGGCCAGGCACATATCCCACATGCACTCTTTTTCGGTCGTGTGTGTATCCTTGTGGTCACCTATTATCTCAGACCGAGGCGCTGTAAAATGACACTTACTGCACTTTTGCTACGAGTCCCTAAAACGAAGTACGAAAATTCCCACCTCCCTACCCAAAGTTACAGGGGCACTTCGATATGCATCAGCTATCTATACTAACACTGCTCCCTGCCTTCTTCCTCTCCTGCTTGTCATTGCAGCTTCATATGGCACGTGCATCAAAACCATTCGTCCTGAGTGCCATCCGCTATAACTAATTTTTCTGTCTCCTGACTTCTTTCTCAGTTTGGTTGTCCTCCTAATCCAGATTTCTAAGCAACACTCCGTAGTTACAAAGATTTTCTCGCCCGTACCGAATTACTAAAACACCCCAACAGGATTACTCGTGTCGCAGCACAAAGGCTGTTGTCGAAATTTTCAATGTCTCTTGAGTGAACGTGCAGGCACTTCTTTTCATCTGTTTTGTTTAGCGCCTCCGCAAAAGCCACACATCGCGTTCTTTGCTACGCAAGAAACTATCGGGAGCTTTGGAACAGCAATCAGTGTAGGTGTGAAGTGATAGATAACCTTGCATAAGGCCTATGCATCAAATTGTTGGGCTCATGGAGATCTTCAGAGGTAATTCGCGCGAAGCTGGCTTCATTAGCTGCAGATCGCAAAATGCGCTCCCAAGTTATCGAAGCAAGCAAGGAGGAATGAAGGTTCTCGCATATATGTTTGAAATTCTTTAGTATTAAAAAAATCCCACTCATGCTCAATTCACATTTCGCACTTTGTCAGGCTTTCATAAATACCTGGCTCGCCTGTCACCCTATCTGCACAGTTTATATTATATACAGATAAATGCAGGAAAATTTCTTGCTAAATGTGCATAAATGCAGCGTTGACCAATCTGATGTTGTTATTTCCTCCATAAATTTGAATGCATTCTTAAATATCTATTGCTATGCTCAGCACAAAATGAAAGCACACTCGCGTACTGGCGCGCTACTAGCTTCAAGTAACCGGTGCTTTGGTACAAGTAGAATGGAAAACTACTAGGCAATTAGGGTTCACTGCAGTGACAAGTATTCATGTTGTCTACTTAGCAGACTACATAAAATGATTCGCTCATATATTATTTGAAAAAAAAATAAATTCGTTTAGTTTATGGCGGTTTAACGTCTCGAAGCGACTCAGCCTATGAGGGACGACGTAGTGAAGGGGTCCGGAAATTTTGACTACCTGGAGTTGTTTAACGTGCACTGACTTCTCGCAGTACACGGGCTTCTAAAGTTTTGCCTTGATCGAATTGAGAACGCCGTGGCAGGGAACAAACCCGCGTCTTTCGGTTGAGTAGCCGAGCGCCATAATCACTGAGCCATCGCGGCGGCTAAAAAACAAAATGTTTCATATTATTTTCTTGTGTGAATGACAAAGATATCAAGCCACTGGGTAGGGCTTCTCTGCTGAGCTTTTTCATTTTCTTCAGGAAACGTTGCGCCGCATAGTTTCTTCCTAACGCCTGTCTTCCTGATCGCCTTTCAGGGGCAGAACTCCTACGTAGAAGCAAAGAGAAGTCCTTGTGAGGCAATGACCAGCGTCATCCTTTTTGGCGCGCCTCACGACGTCACTCCGGCCTACCCCAGAGCGGAAGTTCCCGATATATTCTCGGCTAGATAATTCGCTCCAGTAGTTTCAGGGCAGGATTCTTGGGCTGTACCAAGAGTTGATTTAAGCGATAATCTTTTCCTGTTTGGTGGACGTCATCAAAAAACGACACACTATTAGTAATAAGTTTCTTTTTTAAAACTGCGCATGGGTCAGTTTCACGTGTTTCGAAGCATGAGAAAAATGAGGCCGTCACGAGCCCCGTGCCGATCGCGTGATAAGAGGAAGCAGCCTCTGACGAACAGCACACGTTCACAGGGCAAATTTATTTGTTACAAGGCCAGAAATACTTAATGGATTCCGCCCGGAAGACAGCTGCAACTTCCCTGAAGAGCCCCAAGCGTACAGGCTTATCGGCGACGAAGAAATCCGTCGCGGATAGCTCGGAAATCAGCCAACGGAAGAAGGCCAAGTCCAAGCTGTCTAGGCCTACCAAGCCCCGTTCACTAACAGCCGTACACCGTAAACGGAGTGAGTGTAGCATGGAGCAGATTCGACCGAGTTTCGCAATCCTGCAGGTTTAGCACTCAGAGGAGTAATCTATATTTTTATTTAACATATGATTCTTGCGACTGGAGTTACTGGAGTGTTGGGCCCAATTTAGGGCTTATTTGGTCTGCTTATTCAAAAAACCGTTGTGATTAGCCGGCGGTGGCTTCTTTTTAATGACGGCAGTTTTCGAATTTGCAGACAAATATCATAGCTGTCTGAAGGCATCATTGCAAACGAACAGTTCTCAGCATGAAGTGTTAGGCCGTTTGGAGCGCCGGGTCTCACAGAAAGAGGTTCTTATTCAGCCCACTAGCCTCTTGACAGAGAAGAGCTAAAGTCTTGTTACAACCGTCGGTATAGTCTTCTCGGTCTCATTGAATAGTCGTGGTTTATACGGTCCGTAAAGGACACTACAAGCTGCCAGGAATTCCGAAATCTTCCAGGAATTCCGGCAGGGGTGGAGCCCATAGCTGTGTTGCATTCCACCTGCTCCCTCGTGAGGACGAAATGTCTTAGGCCCACTATAGACCATGCAGGGCTTTACGAAGGAATGCTACACGAAAGAAACATCTACAAAAGAGATTAACTCAGAGCCCGTTTCAAACTTCACGTAGAATAAGTCGCGAGAGCAACGGTGAGCTACGCTGGCGACTTCGCCGTGGAACGTGCAGGGCGCATATACTTTCTAAGCAGTACCATTCGTAATCATACAGCAAGAACGCCTTTTAAATGACATTAATTCTGTAAGATGGAGTGTCAGACTGCGGCAGCGGTTGTTCTAGGTTAGCACGCAGAGAAAAGTATATTCTTGGCGGTACAGCATGGAAGGCTTAGTAGGCAGCTGCTAGGCACTCCATCAGCCTTTCATGCATTCAACGAAACTGCAATAGTGTGACCATTTTTCCAGTTTGATCGACGAAATAAAAATGTTGCTGCATATAAGACCAAACTTGTTCAGCCTTTTTCTAGTGAAACACTGGCAGAGTTCTCTTATTTAAAAAGTCTATACATTCAATTAAAACTAATTTGACTGTTTTCAAAGTCTATTTTCTCTATAGAATTATAGAATGCTGTCCCTTTTCGGGAGGAGCTCTTTATTTACACGCTTCTTTTCGCAGCCACCGGTGCGTGGAAAGAGGCCTCACCGAGTCCAGTTCTCCCGGTTGCGGCAGCGGACGCTTCGAGGAGTTCGGGGTCAGGGCTGGGGCGCGGCTCATCTTCAGAACATGCATTTGTCCCAACATCGGCACCTGTGGCTGAACATCCCGCGGCTGGGCAGAGTCCTAGAAAGACTCACGTGAGATCTACCTGTCCTTTTTTGCTTCAGTTTGTTATCATGTGCAGACTGCACCGAGAGTTGACGAAGAATTTTATTACAACATAAAAAAATGGAACTTAGAAAAGTTGAGACTACAACGCTGACTCCTGACAACTTGTGCCTTAACCTGTCTGTGGGTTGTTTTATTATGTTTTGCGTTGCAATGTTTGGTCATGGATCACGAATTAGTTCTTACCTTTACCTCTGTTATGGAGAGTTGGGCATCGGTGCTTCATTTTATAAACATCAAATATTTTTGGGCAAGAATGCGGACGCTGCTCAGTTTATGTAGAATATGAATCGAACGTTGCAAAAGAATCCCAGTTCTTCGGGGACACGTGACTGTGTTATTTCGCTTACTGTGCTACTTAAAAAAAATTAATCTCTCGTGCGTTGCGGCATGCTAAAGGCATATTGTAACCAAAGGTTTTTTGAATTGATCTTTTAAAATGTAGAATAACTACGAGATGCCGAAAGCTGCTCATTCATTTCATCATGAGCATATGCCTGCGCCAAGGAACAAATCTAAAACGTTCTCTCCATCTCCCATTGATAGTTTGGGGACCAATTGAAGTTGACCTTGTCAACAGGCGACCACGTTCTGATGACAGATGACTGTTTAACTTACGAAGCTTATTCATTTAAGCAATGAAAGAAAAAAAAACGTTAACACAGGTATGCCCTATACATTCCTTTGTCGAAAGCAAATTCCTATTAAGTAAAGACCGATTTAAACACGGATTTCTGAGGCCATGCTATTTACCTTTGCACTTTGTAGGGCCGTGCTGCTTTCTTTTTCGGTTCGTGAGCAGGCCACCGCCACAGAGGAGTACAGTCCTTGCAAAGCCTGCTGATTTCTTCCAGTTGATTAGCTCAGCATAGAGAAATGCAGATAGTCGCGCAATAAAAAATAACAGCGCTGTATGCTTGAAACGAAATTGTTACAAGAGCGACTTGCTTATTACGATGGAAGGCTAATACAATGTGCTCCTTCGCACAAGCAAACGCCAAGGACATTACGAGACCGTTCAGATTATCTATCCGAGGAGTTGTCGGCAGGTACAACCTTTCGCTAGAGCTTTGCGCGACTTGAAACGAAAGATCAGAGCGCCTGCTTGATTGTTTGACCAACGCTTATTGCTTTAAAGACATGCAACCGACCACTCTGATGGCAGACAGTATATAAAGGTGGCAGTGTAAGAATGGTATTCTATTTATTATCTCCGACAAAATGTGAGTATTCTGATGTCAGTAAAGCACTATTCAGCATTCATATGAAGTGAAGCCGATCACTCCTGAAAGTATTTATTCATATTCCCCCTCCACCTATCCTCACCCCCACTCCTCTCACCACCGAGAAAGAGAACAGCCAGCCTCATCCTCCGTGTTTTCACGATTTCACTGCACCGCGCATCTCAATTTCCTCGTTCGTGCCTTGGGTTACTTGTGGTGGCCCGTTCTCCAGAAGATCCGGTGTTGGCGTCTGAGTTGTGAGCGAAAAATAACGAGCATGTCTCTGGCTTTTGGTCCCAACAGAGTAACCTAGGAGGCAGGAGGTCCGCGTAGGTCACGTCATCTTGCGGCGTCATCACAACCTGACCACCGGATACTGAGCAAAGAGCCCACCAAGGCAGGTCTGAGATAAGAGAATGATTGGTCGCTCCCAAAGAGCAACCTGGACTACAAAAGGCCGACCGCTGTGACCACCTGCCATCGCACAACAGTGGCACACCGCTTAACCACTGCACCACTTAGCCAGGAGGGGTATCAGGACTCCCACGGATCTATGAATGTAAACTAGAAAATGACCTTTTGCATACCCTGGAATTTAACCATTAAGCTATCGCAACATACGACCCCAAGGCGAAGCTCAAGGGTCCCCTCCAATATTTTTGTCTGTGCACTGCGCGTTCCGCTAAAGCCTGATTCTCCTCTCGCAACCCATATTACGCCAGCGGACGCCAAATGCTAGAGACCATTAAGAAAGGTTATATCGACACCTCTACACTTCAGCGCGTAGCACGAGCCGGATTATTGCATGCGCCAATAGCTCTGATGCCCTGTAAACGCCAGCTGTACACGCCAACCGAGTAGGGATCACCAGTGGATGGACGCTTGGGGCTCGAGGTAAGACGCAAACGGTGTAGGTGACAGTACGCGCCTGTTCCCCTTCTGCGCACCATAACAGCGCACACGCGAAACAGGGGACATATCTCCATGCCATCTAGCAATCTACATGTCAAATTGATCCGTCGTTCATACAAGTGTTCGTTCCAGTGAAAAAGATCGGTAAGTTTCCACAGATGGAAGGAGTTTCGTTGCAACACTTGCCATGTCCACTACGCTTTTGTGCCAGAGATCTAAACTTTAAAAGGGAGTGCTTTCGGTCTCGACGTCGCTGGTTCGACTGGAGACACTGGAAACAAATGTTGTGTTTTTATTCAAAATTTTCCAGCGATAACATGCGTGTTTTCTTTAGTTTATTCAATGTACTGTGGCCGTATTTGTCTGTATTCACGGGGAGCTACAAATATGGCTTATTTGTTTTTGGATACAACATATTAAACAAGCGCGAAATAAGGAGGACCCTGTGTTGTTTGTTTTCTCGTCTGCTATTTACTTCGTGCGGGATTAATCAGTTGTAGCAATGAGCCAACCAGCCCAGACCAAAATCCTGTTTCTTATGGGTACTGTCTTTACTTTTGGGTCGTTTCCTATCCTGCTTTCTAAATTTTGCTTCGAAAATGCCGACGTAAATTGGCTGCCTTGGCCTAATCATGCTATAACAAAGAAGAGTTTTTCGTTGCAAAAATGTCAAGATTTTTTATTCGCCAGAGGCCAATTAGTTTAATTTTATTCAACGCACATCAACTGCCACAAAGATCCAAGGGCCGACGTTTACTATGAACAAAGCTGTAAGCGTCCTCCGTGTTCTCATAAACGAGCGAATGCAATCGTCATTCATCGCTTCCAGCTGAATATATTTAAATGATTTTGCTTTTCAGATTTCTTGTGTCTTCAAGTGCTAATCGGTACTTAAGAGGAAAATAATAAATTCAGCGGCGGTGGCAAATGCAGTTATGTCAAGGTATTTAAATTTTTATGCCCAAAAAGCAGCATGTAGAGTGTGGGAGACAAAAAATCGCAATAATTTCAAAATCTTGTTTCTTTAATGTGCACTAACACCGCACAGTACAGAGAGGCTTTTTGCAATTTTCTTGCATCAAAATGCAAATGGCGCAGCCAAATAACGGAACCGTCACGGCTACATTTATTGCAACCAGGTACAAACATGCTTGTCTCGCAGGCAGCACTCTTCAAGGGCACGACGACACCAGGATCGAACATCCTCAGGACCATCGTGCGGGGGCCGGCGAAATCCAAACACTCGAGAAAGGAGCCTAAAGGTGAACCTACCCGTGTATAAACAGACTGGAGGGCTAGCATAGATACCATAGACGGTTACTTTTCGTGCACCGGTGCGCCTCTTCCAACACCAATCCGTGCTGCTACCTCTCTGTGATTTACATTTGTCATGTTTCTTTACTATGCCACTCTAAAATTTGCTTATGTGATGTGCATAGGAAGTTACAATGCTGAACATAAAATAACTTATTCAAGTACGCTGACTTTGGGCAGCCGCTCTTGATATTAATAAGCCACTTACGTTACCTTGACATAGTTATGAATGATTTTGTGAATATGTTCAGGCAAGAGGTTGACATTCAAAAAACGTGGTTTCAGACAATAATGACATACATGAAGTGATAAAATATTGCAGAGAGGAAGATTCTTTAACTCTGCGTTCAGTGAACAAAGCGAAAATAAGCATATCAGCATCATGTTCTTCTTGGGTGTGACAGCGGTTTTTTGGTCACATATTCCAGATCCTAAAAAGTGTAAACAAAGTCAGAGGAATTTTCGAGTGCCCAGCGTAAGCCTGTGCCCGTGCGGTACTAGAGCTGGTGCCCAAAAACATGCCCAAGCACACTCCGAGTTCTCTTATGTCAGGCAGACTGGCTCCGCCCATCGCTATGCAGGGTACGAAGAGAGTAATCCGAATTATCTAAAACATTACAATGGCACGGATGAGACTAATTTAACGTGGTAACATTTAGTCCCAGGATATCGGGCATCCAAGGAGTTCCACGTATGAGTGCAGCTTGCTTTATGAATTTGGAGGTTATGCACGTCGGAACATTTGCCATCATAACGAACTAGTACAGTCCGGAAGAAAAGTCCCTTAACGACGTGTTTCTCAAACAAAGCTGATAGCTCTGCTATTAGCTGGCGGTTGGAGACCAGATTGTGCAGATTTTGAAAGAACAAAATTTTTTTTCTCTCATCTTCACAAGCCTGGTCTCCAGCCGACGGCTAACATCAGAGCTATCGGCTTTGTTTGAGGAACACGTGTTCCAGATACTTTTGTATCCGACTGTACATATTAAGATTGATCGGGGCGACACTTGCCGAGAAAAGCATTGCCGACAGTGTTTCTGCAGCATTTCGCATATCCCCATCGCTAGAAGATTGAATTAAATAATTGCATGCTAATGCTACAGCGGAGCAGAGTGCTTAGGAGTTTCTCCATTTTATTTCTTACGTGCTTCCTTGAGGAAGCATACCTGAGTCTAAACACATATATCATTAAGACCACATATCGTACGCCGGTTCACATTCCTATAGCATATATGAGAAGGGCACCATATGCCTTGCTCAGTGCACGATTTTCAAAGGCTAAATTGAAACTCGGGACAAACCTGCTCGAAAAACACGTACATCCAGAGAAGATGATAAGCACAATGTAGAGCTTTGGTTGTCCTCTCCTTTCGGTGTTCGTCTTTTTCGAGCTGATATACCAGAGTATGAGTGCTAACGAACTAGACAAGTTCGACGTCCTTACAGCTGAATACAAAAGCGATTCGGCTGAGGGAATTCGTTAGAGTCATGAGTCTGAGGTGCTCTGTGCATAGCTCTACCAACGACAGCGACACCATTTTCATTCTCAATGAACGCAGCGCCAAGTCGAGCCAAGAACAGTGCACCCAGTACACCACCCGAGGCACCCTCTGTCCGCCCAGCACCCACCCCGTCGCCAACCCTGAGGGCCTTCGAAGGGGTCGTATCGTTTTTTGGGCTTAGGTCAAAGGTACGCGTTAACGACAAATAGTTGGCGTAAAACATTCCGTGTGCGTTGGTAACTAGACTCAGAGTTTATTTCTAGCCGCTGTTGTAAGGGCGCACAAAGAGAAGTTTCTTATTCGTTGCTGTCTTCTATAGCAGGCAGGCCGATCGAGGCTCGTACATCAGTTAGATAGTTCGGCCGGAACGGTGGTGTATGATGAGCAGGTTGTCCGGCGTCAGCCAGCAAGGCGCCCAGTTAATGCTCTTCACCCCAATGTTGCCACAGTGGCTAAGACGCAATTATCTGCTCTAGCAGGTGATCACTAGATTCGTCCATCAGCAGAACGAGCTGCCATGGTGTTGTCGTTGCGGCACTCGCTGTCGAAGCAAACAATGACAGTAATGGCAGAAATTACTAACTGCGGACCAGAAAGACGCGGGTTTGATCCCGGACGGTAGTCGAATTTCGATTGAGGTGATATTCTAGACGCCCGTGTACTGCACGATATCAATGCACGTTAAAGAATCCCTGGTGGTCGAAGTTTCTGGAGCCTTTCACCATGGCGTCCCTCATAGCCAGCTTCGCTTTCCAATTTTAAACCCCAATAGACCAAACCAAACTGAGCAAGCTTGTTGGATTCATCGTGTCTTTTTTCTAGCTCTATAAATGAGGCCTAAGCGTATGAAGTTGGCGCTTTTGCTCAACTAGCATGTTTCATCACGTCGGGTGGACAATTTACTTGATCGGGAGGCGTCAGCAATGATAGGTCCTTTCACTGGACCACCTGTCTACCTGCCACCGTGGTCAGAACCTCACAGCATCCAGTGGCAATCCGGCTCGATTGCATGTTCTAACTTTGAAGTTGCGTGACACAAAAGTTGTAGGTTTCAAGGAATTTTTTGTTGGCTGCTTGAACTTTGTTGAAGAAATCTCTACTACTCTCATAAGTTTTAAGTTATATCTGCAAGCCTTCCAAAAGTTATGTTGCATATGGTTCCGTGACTGCAGCGTTCTTGCTCTTGACAGAAGTACTCTGAGAAGGCACTTCCACTATTGAACGCATTTACATGAAAAAAAAATGCTAAAGCCCCTTTGTAGCTCTATTTCAGCTTGCTTTAAAAACTTTGCTATTCAATATCAACCTTAATATTGTCACAACAGCGTGTTTCATACAGCCCACAATATAGCCTTGGCACAAAAACATGCCTTGTTCTTCAATTTTTTTTATGAGTAGTCTTTGACACACCCCAAAAAATCTGACCCTTAAAGGCTCAAAATTTTCTTTCTCGTTGAACAAACTGCACTATGCTAATTATTAGCAGGCACGTTCACGTGTGTAAATTGGCAGAATTGTGAAGCATTTTACGTTTCTCTGAAGTTTGCGCCTTTTCTCTTGCTTGAAAATGCTGGAGTTGCGAGGTTTATCGTAGTAAAGCCAAATTTATTCCCGTCGATTCGCCGTGCGTGTCGTCATTCCTTTTGTTGCAGTGGGCATGTCTTGTAGGAAACTTGCTGAGTAATTCGCCACTGGATAGCAAAATATAAGCTAACATTTAGGCAGTCCTAGCGACAGTTGTAAGCAAATCAGCTTCAGGTTTTTATTGGTCATAAGAAATCATACTCATAACGTCACCGTCCGGTTCCAACAAAGTTCATTTAATCGTCTAAATGTGGGCACGGCTGAGCAGTATAGTCTCTGAGGCCGAAAATGCATAAAAAGTTTCTTTAGTGTGATGAAGGTGTGCGGAATCCGATTCACACTCTACTAGAGCTCCTGGGGGTGTCGCAGCGATCAGCTACTTCTCGCTGTAGACTTCCATTCAACAGCCGAATTTGAATGCTGCGTTGGGCCTGCAGTTTTTGTTTCAAACATTCCGGCAAGAACAAAGAAACTCGGGTGCGAACGGTGTCAGGTTGCAAGAAGAACCCAAATATATGAAGAAATACTGCAGCTACGTTGTTTTCTTGGTAACACTGTTCGACTGCCTTTATTTTTATTTACTACAAAAATTTGCACTCTACCTCGCCGTCGCAGTAATCATGAAATGTCCCGCCGGGAAGGCATAGATCATTATACGGTGGTCGATGAATTGTACATCTTCTGCACACGGCTACTGGCATGTTCCTCTGAGGGCTGGATGTGCCACTCTTTCGCCCGCTTTTGTATTTCAGCTACACAGCGCACATTGACTCCTTGGCTGCCTTCGCGAATATCAGTCAGAACACGTAGCTTGATGAGCGGTGGTAATGGCCGAGTGGTCGTACGCGTAGACGCACCGTCTCAGTCCTTTCGTTTCCGACAATAGATGGCGCTGGTGGAAAAGCTGTTGCAAAGATTGCTTTTCGACCGGAGTCAGGGCAAAACAACCAGGCAAATTATTCTCCGGTACTTCAGGAGAGAAAAAAAAACACTCCACCATATCTCGTGAAACTTTCACTGGCGGCGGCACTTCGAAACGCATGGAAGCTGCAGATTCAGTGAGCACGTTCGCACTCTCGATGGCTCCGCAGCATTTCGGCACGGTACTCCCCCCCCCCCCCCCCCCCTCCCCATCCCCATCCCTCCCGAAATTATGACAGACAAGAGACCACAGCAAATCTATGAATGCCAAGCCGCGCATTGACCTTCTTTGCAATGCATATTGCGCGTAATCCATTCGTTCACAGGGCGCCCCACTGGAAGAGACCTAATGGTATCTTTCAGCCACACATGACTGGAAAATTCTGTAATTACTTTGCAAGCTGCCAAGTTCATGCGTGTTCTTATACGGAGCTTTTTAAACGTTTGCAACTACACGACTCACTTTCTTAGAAAAACAATTTTTGTACGACAGGTTTCACAATATGCCCAAAACAGCACTCTAGACAAAGAAAATTTCTGTAGTTGGCATTTACCACCCAAAATAAAAAGTAGGATACATGTGTATGTACAATATAACAAGATGCATGCTTATTAAATTCGCGATTAATTTAGGCAAATGTCTTAAAAATGAAACTTGGTGCAAGAAAACTTCTTACCTTTTGATGATATTCGCGAGAAAACTCGGAAGCAACGTCACGTGCCATTGCTGGCATGCGGCCCACACGTGTCCTGAGCAGGAAGTAGGCGCGGTAATAGCTAAGGAGGAGGATACCAGCTTTCGTGCAACGTTGTTCAACGTGTTTTTCTCGCAGGGAACTTCTCATGTTCCTACGCCGCAAGCGGAGCCTGCCGCCAAGGAGGAAGATCAATCAGTCTGCCTCCTTCCCGACGAAGAAATGAAAGAAGCCAAGGCCCTGTGGCAGAGCACCTGCAAGCTTCAAGACATGGTAAGGAACATCCTGTCAAGCTTGGACTCAATGGTGTAGTTCCAGCCCAGTTGGGGTTCAGTGGAGTCGTTTCCGTCCAGCTGGGGTTCAGTGGCGTCGTTCCAGTCCCGCTGGGATTCAGTGGTGTCGTTGCAGTCTCCTGGGATTGGTTGCTATCATCTCTAGTCCTCCTTTGGTCATAAACGAGCAGACCTACTAGCCAATCGAGCTGTCAGTCAGCTCATACATATGAAAGAAAGGAGGAAATGTTCATTTCAGCGTATTAGTCGAAAGAACTCTGGAGCAATGAGTCATTGTAATCACGTAATGCTTCGAACATGAATTTGTTTCTAAACAAATTACAATTCAAAGAGAAACGAGGGCCATATATCGAAATGTGTACTTCCCCCTACCTTCACAATAAGTAACTAAAGGACTAAAGGCAGGCCCTCGAATCATTCCGTTCTCCTCAAGGATCAGCCAGCCGTGGTGACCGCATTTCGATGGAGGCAAAATGCCATACGGTGCGTGTGCTGTGCCATCGTCAGGGTACGTTAACACAATTGTCTAAAGTAATTTGGAGCCCTTTAATATGGTTACGCCGCATAGCCCATGTACCCAATATTAAAGTACCACTCTATTAAAAGAGGTTCATAACTACAGCTCCCGGTTCAACACCCCTACGAAGAGAGTTTAGTCGAGCAAATTTTTCTTCAACGAATAAGAATGCAAAGAAAGGCAGGTAGTCTTATATCAGCTGTGGCCGGCTTTTCTTTAACTGGTAAAATAATTATGCTAGCTGGTGCTTGGCATTACTCCATGAGCTTCATGACAATACGTAGCTCCAATGCGCTTGTCTGGAGACCTTGTCCCGCCATTTGTGAAAGCTGTAATCGCCTCCCATATCTGGGCTTGGAGGCATGCGTTAGTGAAATGCTCCGGATGTATTTAGAGCATTCTAAGGCGCTCGTGTGCTGTGCGATGTTAGTGCACGTTAAAGATGCCCAGGTTATCGAATTTAATTCGGAGCCCTCCACTACAGCACCGTTTACTTTCTTCTTTCACTCTCGCCTTCCTCACTCTCCTTACAGCGCGAATGAGGAGTCCACCAAGGTTTGAGACCGTTGCTGGGTGATTTTTCTTTGGTTAAACAACCAAAGAATCTTATGCATTAGCATTTTTGCTTCCGACTGGTTGAGACGCCACTTAAGTAGGAATGGCAGGTGTGTCCTGCCAGCCTTTAGGACCCAGGTACCATAGTGGGTGCTCTAGACTGTCATCAGTTGTCAGGTGCGGCAAGCTCATGATGATGAAGAGTTGTTGCCTGCAAATGGGTGCCCTCTTCGGTGTACATCAGCCACTTATTTCTCGGTGTGGGCCCTCGATAATGAGGGAAGGATAAAACTCGAAATTTGGATCTGAATACAATTTACTACAATTTATTACGCTCTAGCCCTCATGCCACTTTTTGCGAAAGCTGAAGTTGGAAAACTTGGCCATAGCAATAACGACGTAGTTTGTGACTACTGTTCAGCGCGCCTGCACAAGATGACATTGTGGACAGCGAGCATTCGGGCGAGTTCTCCTCATTATTCTGGAAGGCTTTTTGGTTCACCTCGCCGGATATGCCGCTGCAAGCGTTACAGCCCCGGCTGTATTATTGACTACGCGCAGATACTGGCTGATTCTCGAACTTTCAGGGCCCGGAAAAAATGGCCAGCAATACCACGTGACTTCCGCCAGTATGAACTTTGATTTGGAATGGATATTGACCATGTTGTACATCAGCTATTGGCAGTGTATCTAAGGCGCATTTCTAGTATCGGAAGCCCAGGTCGTATTTGTAGGTTTGAAAAAGAGATACGTCTATTGTAAGCATTAGAGATGAATTCAAGTGCCTCATTTTGTTTCCCTTCAATGTGGCTTATTAAGGCAATTCTCATCAGGCCACATAAGTGTTGCAATTCAACTTGCTTTGATTGCCATCGGTGACACTCGTGGTTAGAAGGCTTTGGTTGTGCTTATAATTGATGAATGGAATGGGCACTACTCACTCGCATGGAGTGATCATGAAACCCATTGTGGCTGCTCTGTGCCTTTCCGCTGAGCTGCCAATCCCAAGGGCGCTATTATTCGATGTCCTGGGGCGTGACCGTTAAAAAACCATAGACCTCCGAATCAATCCGGAAGCCTCCATTATGGCGTCCCTCGTTGCCCGTGTGTCGCTCCGGCACGTTAAAGCCCGCAGTTTATAATTTAGAAGCGACCATGAAGCTTTAGTTGCACTTGTCTGGTAGAATTCGCTAAGTGCATGCATAAACCAAGCAAGCCAAAAACCCCAGCACTATACGGTTAATGGCTTGTTTATGGCAGATCATGCTGAAAATATGGGACAATACTTTGTCGATTAACTGTCATGATTCTCTGAAATCAGTTTATTTGTTCAGGACTGTCCTGAGCTGTGTTATCTACTGTTTTAGCCTTTTATATGCCTAGATGCCAAAGCATAAGCTAACTACGTGTTTTGCCTTAAGTCTCATTTGGTTATGAATCCAGTGAAAAAATGCAGGAACTGACGGAATAGTGAAAGTCCAGACGTGTTATTGCAGGGACTTGTGAAACATTTGTTTTATACTGTTGAGAGCTCCTGCACTGAGGTAGTGTACTCAGTGGTGCAGCTCTTTATGTATGGTGTCTGCGTGACGATGCAAGGAAGTGGCCCCTTGGCATGTAGGGCACCTTGACTTTTTCGGTAAACCATTGCAGCGTGTACACGTTGCATTGTCCTTACTTCAATATTATAATTATTTTGGGCACAATCTGCTCAACAGTGGCCTTCAGATGACCGCCTGTTCTGCTCAATTTCTGAACTTTTCTAAACACTCATCATTGCTGATGCTGTTTTTCTTTCATTTAATTCTTTCTTGTATAGGTGCAGGCTGTTTGCTAAAGTTTGTTTCACAAATCCTGTTTGTTTGACATGATATTTTGTTTTTGTTAGTTCCGCTACAGTTGTGCAGAAGAGCAAGGCATTGAGCTATTTTCATGCAGATTCATTGTGGCAGCTTGTGCATGGTTGCTTAATGACACCTTATGCATAAACCCCGTGAAAGAGGAAACAAGGAACCCAAGCCAATTAAACTTGACGGCTTATTCTCTACCAAGGTGAGAGACAAACTTGGTAGTAACAATGCAGCCATAGTGCGGTTAAGGCGCTCATTTTATGTGAATCGGCGGTGGTGTAGCTTTTGTTACACCTGGAGTGACGCGATATCTACAGAGAGCCGAGTGGGACATGGTCACGTGCCAACCACGTGACGAACCACGTGACCAACCCCGTGAAAGCGTGGCGGGGCAGCCACAGGGTAGCAGCGCCGCGATGGCGCCGCCACGCTGAAGGCTCGAAATGCTACCGTAATGTAGCTATCGCTACAAAACGTCGCTATAATGTGCTTGCTGTGACATGCGCAATAGGAGAAATTTTATTTTTACCGCATTTGTCACAAAGCGCAAACGTTTTTAACAGAAGATGCATAATTAGCGATGCCACATGTCGCTTCATACGCGCATCCAAGAAGGAAGTCGGGCCAGGCCAAGGGAAAAAAATGAGACGAGTGCTTCAAAGTGCGCTAAATAAATAAAAGTGTTTTATGGTGTGAAGAAAGGAGACTACAACGCACAGCTGCTGAGATTATCTTACAATAATGGCGCTCCAATGCAGAATAATGACCCTACAAACGAGAAAAACTTCCCTAAAAACGTTTCCTCAACACTGTACAGGTGCGTTAATACTGTTCTTTATTCCCTCCAGCGTTCAGGACAAGACTGGCCATGTCTGAAACCCGCGACACTTTTTAACACATAAAAGGCTTACCATGGCTTTTACCGAGAGTGATGCCAATTTGGGCTTCAGGTATATCTTTGAAGGCAGCCTTGTCGACGCAGAATGTGTGTCCCGCTAGTCAGAGGTGCGAATATGCAAACACCTGCTTCAATCTGTTCAGAGCGGAGCCAAGTCGCAATTCGCAAACCAAAGTGCGCCACAAACTCACCCCTAGTTCACGATATCCTCAACTGAAGTCGCTGCGAAGGCGTTCACCATGGCGTCTTCCCTTTCTCCATCGCACATTGAGAAACAGTGGAGGCAAAAGCATAGTTGGCGCTCAGAGTATCAATTTCAAGAGGCGATTTTATAAATGATTGCACCATATCCGTTTAAAGAGAATCCAAGACCCTCGTGTTTGACCGGAGGTGGTCCATTCTGTGGCGTGGCACATCACTCTGATGGCACTGCTGGGCTTACGCAGCGTCTGGAGGCCCTCTCGCCGCCGTCTCCCCCCCACCGATCCTCTGCAGCGTTTGCCATTCACTACAGCTCAAAAAATTTGAAAATCGCCGCTTCGTGGTATGTGTTAGAAACAGTTAAGAGAAAAGCACGCAGTTCCCTCTGACCCGTGCTTATAAACCGCGGCGGTGTTTCGACCTGGCTCATACGTCATTGCTCGTACGTTTTTTTTATATCTCATGCATTTCCCACCTTGAGTGAAATGGTTGTTTACAAATATATGCGCTCCCTTTTACCCAAGCTCGAGCTGGTGAGGCGGAGTTTGAAAACGGACCAACGCCACTAAACCTCCCATCTCATGACATTAGCGTGTAGTGTTTTGCCATCCTCCGGCTATCCTGCTATTCAGTTTCTGGCCACACCGTTCCCTCCCGAGCGGAGAGGAGGATTTCCTGTTCTTTACTTTGGAACCTGCCCACCATAACAGTTTGAAGCTGGATTTTCTTTGCACCCCCGGCTGACCGATAAAGGCACATGTCGTACTTGAGAGGTCTCTCACCAGTATGCGTGCGCATACGAACACAGACATTATAAGACGAAGCAGATGGTAAAGAACACTTGTCCTTCTTGACGGGTCACTCATCACTGTATGGGTTTGTGCTTAGTCAGTTTCTGATGAGCTGCTTCAGATAGGCACATGTCACATTTCAAAGATATCTTGCTAGTAGGCGTGCGCTTGTGCTGAGATAGATCCAGAATGAGCAGCTGTAAAAGGGCACTTGTCGCACTTGAAGGGTCTCTCACCAGTATGTGTGCCCATATGCACACTGAGATTATAAGACCAAGAAGATGGGAAAGAACACTTGTCCTTGACAGGTCATCGTCACTGTGTATAGGTTTGTGCTTAGTCAGTTTCAGATGAGCTGCCGGAGATGGGCACGTGTCACATTTCAAGGATCTCTTGCTAGTATGCGTGCGCTTGTGTTGAGATAGATCCAGAATGAGCAGCTGTAAAAGGGCACTAGTCGCAGTTGAAGGGTCTCTCACCAGTATGTGTGGCCATATGCACACTGAGATTATAAGACCAAGGAGATAGGAAAGCGCACTTGTCCTTCTTGACAAGTCACTCATTGCTGTGTATAGGTTTGTGCTTAGTCAGTTTCTGATGAGCTGCTTCAGATAGGCACATGTCACATTTCAAAGATATCTTGCTAGTAGGCGTGCGCTTGTGCTGAGATAGATCCAGAATGAGCAGCTGTAAAAGGGCACTTGTCGCACTTGAAGGGTCTCTCACCAGTATGTGTGCCCATATGCACACTGAGATTATAAGACCAAGAAGATGGGAAAGAACACTTGTCCTTGACAGGTCATCGTCACTGTGTATAGGTTTGTGCTTAGTCAGTTTCAGATGAGCTGCCGGAGATGGGCACGTGTCACATTTCAAGGATCTCTTGCTAGTATGCGTGCGCTTGTGTTGAGATAGATCCAGAATGAGCAGCTGTAAAAGGGCACTAGTCGCAGTTGAAGGGTCTCTCACCAGTATGTGTGCCCATATGCACACTGAGATTATAAGACCAAGGAGATAGGAAAGCGCACTTGTCCTTCTTGACAAGTCACTCATTGCTGTGTATAGGTTTGTGCTTAGTCAGTTTCAGATGAGCTGCTGCAGATGGGAACCTGTCATATTTGAAGGATCTCTTGCCAGTATTCGTGCGCTTGTGCTGAGATAAATTCAGAATGAGCAGCTACAAAAGGGCATACGTCGCACTTGATGGTTGCCTCACCAGTATGTGTGCCCATATCATATGCACAAAGAGATTATCAGACCAAGCACATGGGAAAGCACTGAGATTACAAGACCAACGAGATGGGAAATAACACTTGTACTTTTTGAAGGCCCTCTCTTCACTGTGGCTGGATTTGTGCTTAGTTGAGCATATTTGAGCATATGGACAGAGGTTAGCACACCAAGAGCTGAAAAAGTGCGCTTGTCCTGCTTGTCTCTCCACTATGTGTTTTCTTGAGCTGAGTTAAAGCTATAGACTGAGCACCAAAAAACTGCACAATTCACAAATGAACGGTTTCGCCATTCTGCGTGCGCTTGTGGGCAGTGAGATCAAAAGACTTGGCAGGTGTATTTGAGGACTTGTGGCACTTGAAGGGTCTCTCGGCGCTGTGCCTGCACTCGTGGATTAATAAATTGCAGACTTACCAGCAGCAAAACAGGACAAGTCAATGTTTAAGGGTCTCTTGCAAGTGTGCGTGCAGATATGAACACGGAGGTTATTTATGAGATGCAGAGGCGGCAAAAGCGCACTTGTCACTTTGAATAGCCGCTCGTCACTATGCGCTTGCGTTTGCTGAGCTGAATGTTGAGACTGAATAGCAGCAAAAGAGCACAAGTCACCCTAGAAGGGTGCCTCGCCAGAATGCCAGCGCAGGTGGTGATTGAGAGATTGACGCGTAGTAGTTGCAAATGAGCACCGGGAACACTTGAGGAGTGCGTCCCTGTTGTGGCTGCGCTCGTGGGTTACTAAATCTGAATGCTGAGCAGCAGCAAAAGGGCATAATTCACACTTGTAGGGTTTCTCGCCAGTATGCATGCGCATGTGTAAACGCAGATTAAAAGACGAATAATTTGCAAAAGAGCAGTAGTCGCACTGGTACAGTCTCACGTCAGTGTTTGTAGGCTTCTCTGGAGTTGTAGGATTAGGCTCGACAGCTGTGGAATTGCGCATTTCGGATTTAAACGGTCGCTGTTCTGTATGGCACGGCATTTGGCTGCTATAGTCACGCTTCACAAGCGCCAGTGCATCTGTCGGGCTTTCAAAGGGCTGTGCTCCCGTGTGACACTGCTCGTGTCTCCAAACATCGGCATAGTTCGCTGAAGTGTACGGACATTCCGCGCACTTGAAGAGGTCTCCTTTTCCCGGAGGTCTCCCCTCCTGATAGCAACTGCTTTCCATCAAAGAATTCGAGAACTAAGCGCCTTTGCTGGAATTGAGTTCGCTGCTCTTCCACGCTGGTCGTTGCCGCCAATGTGCCCGGAACCGAACTTGCGTGACGAAATTGAGGAAAGCACGCCGCTTCTGGAAATAAAGTTAGCAAAATTAGCACGGTAAAAAAATCGGTGTGTTTGTTTGTCTTTTTTAATCCTACATCATCATTTACATCCAAAGGCCCAATCGTGGCGGCCATTTGGCTGCAGGGAAACAATATTCGGACAGAGACTGATGCTCAGTTAACACAGAAAAAAGGGCAAATTGAGGAAGTACAATACGTCGACGACATAAAGAGCTATAAGCAGTGTATTTATGCAGTCTTTCAAATTATGCCTGTTATCTGTGAACAGTGTTCGGAGAATTTTCAATTAGGCCAGTGCAAATGTGTCTCCATATAATAACGAACTGTACGACTATGTCTTTAAAATTATGGCGGAGCAGAACGCAATAGAGGCGACGGTCTTTCGCCTCAACGATGATTATTATGCTAGAGCCTTCAGCAGGCCTAGCTGCAGAGAAATCTGCCTTCTTTGGGAAGAACGTTTGCAAAGCGGGCATTTCTAAAGAGCACTGTTCCGAAAAAGTTGAAAATATTTGTCTGCTTCGCTTCATTGCTAAGCAAACGGTACATTATTCGATGAGGCATTCCCTGTTGACGAATGAACTTATTATTGCATGTAAGCCCATCCCAGTATCTATATGTTTAGCACAAATCTCACAGCATGCCAGAAGGCCATCTATAGTGTGGCAATTAAACACAGCAGGTGCAATAAAAATGTGACATACAATACCAACACTCAATGCAATGTGCAACCCATTAAAGTACTATACAGAAAAAAACGAATTAATGCTCTTGAAAGAGCTGCAAATCTTGACATTTACCCTAAACACTGGAAAAAAACAACTCAGCCGAAAAAAGAGCGATTCTCCTAAGCTAAATGTAATGCGTCTCATCCTGAAGATATGTGGCTATGTTCCAAAGCTCCCGCCGCCGCGCAACACATTTCACATGACGGTAGCCGCTCGTTCGGCGTTGTAGGCCTCTGCAAAATCCTGAAAAAAGTATATTCGATACCGGTACTCGATACAAGCGATAATTGTATTTCCGATACTGATAAAAGGTACATAGTTGAAATTGACTTCCAACACAGACACTCGTTCGTGTATCGTTGATACTTTGATACCTCGATGATATAGCCAGTATATGTAATGCTAGTAATATGATTACCTGGAAATGTTACCATGGCATCAAGAATATTTAGTGTATTTTATATAGTGTACTGTTTATCGGATCAGCTGTGTGAGCAAAAGCTGCTACTTAGCGCTGTTTCTTTACGCCATTCGCTCTATCGGTGAAAATGGGTGCAAGCGTCCCCCAGCTCCTGACTTCCCCAGGGATGCGCTTAGGAAGCTACGGACACCCCGCTACACAGCGCTGTGTTGCCCTTTACGGGATGCTCGCTTTTTTTAGAAGTTGTAACGTTGGACCGAATACATGGCTGTGTTGAAGTGATCACTTCCATAAGCAGCGTGGCAAAATTTTTTTTTAGATATCGTTTTTCAATCATTGCTGTGAGCACATGACATTATAAAAGCTAACTTGAGAAATTTCTGATGGTTTTTTTACTGCTGCACTAATTACCTGCCTCTGTCTTTAAGTATGCTAAAAAGTTCATGCTGCGTACGTTTGGGACAACAAAACGGTTTTTTCCTCAGCACAGTGTTTAACTGCCGCCCGTCTCGGCATTGGCCGGTCGCTTAACTGCGGCACCGATGCCTCAGAAAAGTGTACCGTTACTGCCCACGATCTACGAATGTGAATAGGAGAACGGCGTTTGCTGCGAAATGATATACAAGGAGGGGCGCAGGCCGCTGAAGGGGCCCATTAATGCGTTCGTGTTATACCCTTAACACGGATGTTAAGCAGCGGGCTTGTGGAGGCGGCCAGCCCTCCCGCCCTCCCTCATCAATCGCAAAATTTTACATAAGAAAATCATGTTAAAGCCAATTTTCTGCCCACACAAGTCTGAAAAATACTTCCACTCCCTTCCCACCACGCTCCCAACTTCCTTCTCCAGATGTGCCCTCATAAATCTGCCCTGAGCCTAAGTGTGCCCCGAAGATTTATGGCGGATTTTCTACCAACGGGAAAGAGGGAAGGTTATAGAAAAGTCGAGTGCAGGATCATAGCGGTATAGTTAAGAAACACAATCTTTACGAATACCTCTTGATAACTATGGCTTGTTGCAGGGCTTTCTTCTCTAAAGGAAAAAGATGCGGACTCCAGGCCACTTCAGGTGCCAATTTTCGACACGGCATTATACCCATCAGACGGAGCTTAAGTGTGCCCTGGAAGTTTTAGTGCAGTATTGCTTTTAGTGGCTTATCTCTCATTTAGCAGTTGTGTCCTCCTTTCTTTCTTCATTTCTCTGTTCTGTCATCTGAAGCCTGCCCACCGGGCTGTGGGTAACCTGCCAGGCTAAAAAGAAGACAGTCATAGATAACACTATGGTCAGACACGCGAGAATACCTCACGTCCTGCTCTAATTAATGTCCAGTATGAAGGTAGAGAGCAAGGTCGCACTCATTGCTCACAAGCGCCTGAAAGAGGGCAATTAGAGACGTCTGAGGAGCTTTTCAATGACGGACTCATGTTCCCTATACCTAGAACAAACTCCCCCCTGACAATGGGGCACTTTATTTAAGCTCACATTCTAAGCAGGTGTAGGACTGAGAACCTGTGGCCAAAAACAACTAACATTGCTAAACTGAACAACAGCTCTCGACAAGACTTGCAAAAAGCATTAATCTGGACGCGCACCTAGATTTGACTCTGGCATGAACTCAAAAAAACGGCGCGGGTGGTGAAATTGAGCGAAAAATTTGGGTAGAAATCATTTTATCCTGCATGTCCAAAACAAAACGTACGTTAAAACTGACCGGATGGGATGCTTTAGGAATCCGAGCGTAGCCCGAGAGAAAGAGTAAAAAAAGTCTGTTCTTGCAAAATTGTTCACGAAACTCTAGGCAGATCTAACCGGCGTGACAACAGAGTACAGGCTTCTGCAAGCAATACGGAAATCGACCGATAATGTTAAAACAACATTAAGTAACAAGGACAAAGAACAAAGGGAACACATTTTACGTGTGCGCTGTGTCTCTTCCGCTGTGTGCGTTCACTTTGCACTTTCTCCAGGACACGCGCCCTTCAGAAAAATAACCAAAAGCATGGCGCGGGAAACCGGCGAACAACTTTGAAATTGTAGTAACATGAGGTTGACGAATTGATAACCGCGCTGACAGAGTATCACAATGGAGTCTAGAGAACGGACCCACTCCCAGAGGGATAGCGATATGCGGAGATAAATTGCATCCACAAGCCGGGCACACCGGGCAGCCTCCAGAATCTCATCGAACACGCAGTACTGAGTCGATTACGCGTTCACCTCGAAAATAGTTTAATCATACATGCTATCTGAGATTACAACATCATGGTGAATAGCTCAGGATAGGTATGTAAAACTCGGGTAATTATAGACGTCAGCTGTTGATGGCCGTAATTTGTGCGGGACGTAGAAGGGTATAATGAATTACATGACACCGCGCAAGCGACGATGCACTCACCACCGCTCGTTTTCCAGGCTGTTGCCACATGGGCCGTATGCGCCGGGATTCTCGGTTCCTGCCAGCTGAGCTCGGACGTTCCGTTCCTGCCATGTCCTACCCTGGATTCCATACCGCTACATCTGGTGTCAGTTGGCTCATCTATCTGGCAACCTTCGTCTACAACAACCGAAGCAATCAGCACGACATATAAGCGCGCATCGGAGGCCTCACCCTTCGGGCATGACACCGCGCAAGCGACGATGCACTCACCACCGCTCGTTTTCCAGGTTAGTTACCTGAAGTCTGCGTCTTGTATTAGAAGCAGCAATTACTGCCTATTAGCGGTATCTTGCCCAACAGAGCTTCTTGATGTGTCAAAGCGACTATGTGGTCTGCCAAGTTGTTTGTGGATGTCATTATCTGAGATACTTCTGATGCTTTCGGGTGACGTCGAGTCTAATCCCGGTCCCATGACGAAGGCGGAATCTGAGGCATTTGCCCTCGTCTTAGAAAGGGTACAAAAACTGGATGAAGGATATGCGTCCTTACTCGAAACAACCCGAAAGCTGGAAGAAGGTCGACCTTCATTGCTAGAAGAATTGAAATGTTCCAAAGAGAGGGAGGAAGCCGCAGAGAACGCAATTAGGCACTTGAGTGAAAGGGTGGCTGTGCTTGATGCGCGCGACACTGAGGAAAGTGGGGCACAAATTGCGACAGTGAAGGAGGCGGCCGCACAAAGTGAAGTCACCCGTTTGAATGAGCGAGTCGCGACGCTGGAACCATCTTTGGCCAACCAACGTTCAGGTGTAGCCAGCACATCTGAACAGGCGGATAGCTGCGTCTCGCAACAATTGTCGCTCATTACGTCTAGGTGCGATGATGCAGAAAATCGTTTGCGACGATGCAACCTCCTTTTCTTTGGATTGGAAGACGATCCTGAAGAGGATTGGGCTGCTTCTGAACAAAAAATAATTCAGTTTTGTTCAGATAAACTAGGAATCGAAACAACCGGTACACAGTTCGAACGCGTTCACAGACTAGGCAAACATAACGATGATAAGCGGAGGCCAATTATAGCAAAAATGATGTTTTTCAAGGATAAAGTGCACATTCTTTCATGTGCACGTAAACTGAAGGGAACTTCGTTTTCCATCGGCGAAGATTTCTCGCTCACAACGAGACAGGCAAGGAAGAAGCTTTTTAAATTTGCTAAGGCGTTGAACAAGCCTTTCAAACTATCTTTTGACAAACTGCACATGGGACCCAAGACGTACATATATAACACCACTACAGACAGTGTTGTGCCGTCCAACAGATAGCTAAACAATAGTAAATGCCCGAATGATACCCATGAGTCGAGTGCACGTAACATTCAATCACTATCTTTGTCATATGCCAACATCCGAAGCCTAGTGCCAAAACGCGATCTGCTTTCTTCTTTCCTAGACGATAGTGAATCGCACATCATCATTCTTACAGAAACTTGGTTGAATCCTAACATTACAAACAACGAAATCATTCGCGGTGCACAATCATACAACATATACAGGCATGATCGCATTGGAAAGAGGCGGTGGCGTCCTTTTAGGCATAAAGAAAACAATAACAACATACGTAATTAACACTGATTCAAATCTGGAAATTGTCTGGGCCGCCTGCCTACTATCTTGCACTAGGATTCTGATAGGCGCTTGTTACCGCCCGCCAGATTCTAGTCATTCTTTCGTTAATGAATTGCGTATCAGTATTACTAAAGCAACAGAGTTATGTCCTGCTCATGGCATCTATCTCATCGGAGATTTTAATTTTCCTTTAATCAACTGGGCTCAACTATCATCACCTTGTCATATTTCCACAGAATTTTGTAACCTGACGCTCGATTTCAACCTATTCCAGGTTGTAAACCAACCTACACGCGACACTAACATACTAGATCTGATACTGACTACAGCACCGGAAACGATAGGATCAGTAACTCATTTAAAGGGATTCAGCGATCATCATTTACTTCAGCTAAGTATTGACATCCCGGTTCAGTTTATGGGCTATGTAACAAAAAAGATTCACGATTATAATAAGGCTAATTTCACAGCTATCAACACAGAACTAGAAACCTTCTTTTATCACACATTTCTACCTTCAATTAACAACCGATGCGTTGAGGAAAACTGGATACTTTTTAGAGATAAGATTTCATATTTGATCAACCGGTTTGTCCCTGTGATCCCTGGTTTACTAGAAGGCTTAAACAACTAAGGAACAAGAAAAAGCGGCTATACCGGACTGCTAAGCGTGCCTGTACCATTTCTGCGTGGAACAAGTACAGTGATGCACTAAAACTCTATTGCTCCGCCTTATCTGCTGCAAAAGGCAAATATTTTTCACATGATCTTCCAGCCCTTTTGAAAACTAACCCCAAAAAGTTTTGGAAACAAGTATGCCCTGAGCGTGATGATAGTTCCATCTCTCTACAAAGTAACAACACCCCCATCCCAGACAACGAGTGCCCCTCAATATTTAACACCTTCTTTTCATCTGTGTTCTCTTCTGAAGATCATTCCACCCTTCCGGAAGTTCCGGATCTTAATTACCGCTACATGACACCTATTCAGATAACTGAAGAAGGCATCACGTGTCTCATAAATTCTCTTAAGGTATCTACTTCGGCTGGTGTTGATGGCATTAATTCAAAAATTTTAAAAAATACAGTTCCAGTGGCAAGCAAAATTTTATTTCATATTTTTCAGCAATCATTAACTACAGGAATACTACCCTCAGACTGGAAGATAGCTAAAATAGTGCCAATTTTTAAATCTGGAAACAAAAACTCCGCTGAAAATTACCGTCCTATATCTCTCACGTGCATCTGCTCCAAATGCTTGAAAATATAATTTCATCTCATGTCTTTAGTCATCTTGAGCAGAATAACTTTTTTTACACTAATCAACACGGGTTTAGAAAGGGTCACTCCTGCGAAACACAGTTATTCGAACTAACTACTGATTTGCATTTTAATATGAACAATAACCTTCAAACTGACTGTATATTCCTTGATTTTGCCAAAGCGTTCGACCGCGTAGCTCACTGCCGCTTAATTTCGAAATTATCATCACTCCGTCTAGACTCGCTAACTTTAACATGGCTTCGTAACTTCCTCTCGCATCGCCAACAGTTCGTATTTGTTAATAATCTGTCCTCTAACCTTTCCCCAGTTAACTCCGGTGTACCGCAGGGCAGTGTGCTTGGTCCCTTATTATTCCTTATTTATATCAATGATTTACCTAATAATATACCTTCTAGTATATCGAATTTTCGCGGATGATTGCATTATATACCACCCTATTAGATCTACTAATGACCACCTGGCGCTCCAATCAGACCTCCTTACTATTAACGACTGGTGCAACTCATGGTTAATGACTCTTAATGTATCCAAGTGCAAAGTCATCTCTTTCACCCGTAAAAATAACAAATCTAGCTATACATACCGTATTCAAAATGATCTACTCTCTCACGTATCACATTACAAATACCTCGGCGTTAACTTTTCTTCAGATCTTTGATGGTCATACCATATCTCATCCATATGTGCCGTCGCCTCAAAGTCATTAGGATACCTACGCCGTAATCTCCGAAATTCACCATCTAATATTCGAAAACTAGCATACCTCTCTTTTGTTCGTCCACAACTTGAATTTGCTTCTCCCATTTGGTCTCCCTATCATAAGAAAATGATCATCGCGTTAGAATCTATCCAAAACAGGGCAGCACGATTCATTTCACGAAACTTTAACTGCCGCTCAAGCGTCACTCAGATTAAAACAGATCTTTCTCTACAATCATTAAGCACGCGCCGTGACATCGCTCTCCTCACACTATTTCACAAGTATGCGCACTTCAATAGAACTACCTCATTTCAACTCGATGTCTCATCCCGCACGTCGATAAGATTATATAATCAGTTTAGTTTCGCAAGAATATATGGTGACACATTGGCTTTTAACTCATCTGCATTACCACGAGCCATCAGATTATGGAATGATCTGCCAGACAACATCGCTTCCGCGTCTAATCTAGAATCTTTCCATTCTAAACGCATCACATATTTCACTGAAACCGTCATTTAGCGCACCTACGTTCAAGTCTATTATTGTTCTTTGCTTTGCTGCTACACTCGTGCCATTCGGATGTTTTCTTACTTATGTTTGCTTGCCATGTTTCCGTGTTTGCCTTAATCGCGCTTTGTTTCCACGTTCGGTGAGCACATTATCCTGTATTGTAGTGAACTATTTTGCGTCGCGTACGTTTCCTTTTGTTTCCTTTGGTTATTAATGCACTGTATTATATCTTTTTTTCGCCCCCCTTACACAATGCCCAATGGGCCTGTAAGGAATTTCAAATAAATAAATAAATGTTACAAATTTCCGGGGTGTCAAGAGAGGCTTTCTCGAAAATTTGTCTCCTTTGTTTTATTCGGTTTCTTATGTACATAGGAAGCTTCTTATGATACTTTTTTTTTCAGTTCCAAGTAACCTAACTTGAAGAAGAAACTACTTCTGTTTGGTTTGGTTTATGGGGGCTTAACGTCCCAAAGCGACTCAGACTATGAGGGACGCCGTAGTGAAGGGCTCCGGAAATTTTGACCACCTGGGGTTCTTTAACGTGCACTGACAACGCACAGTACACGGGCCCCTAGAATTTCGCCTCCATCGAAATTCGACCGCCACGGCCGGGATCGAACCCGCGTCTTTCGGGCCAGCAGCCGAGCGCCATAACCACTCAGCCAGCGCGGCGGCTGAAACTACTTCTGTGTTTTCACTGAGCGCGAGATTGGATATTGCACGCATAGCTATTTTTCTAAGGAATATAATTTTGCTATACTAGTTAGTGTTGCTCTGCCCCACACAGGGCACAATATCACAAAAAGCAAAACAAAATACTTGCTTCCCGAAAAATAAGAACAAGAGCCGTGAAGAACGAACCCAGAAAAGCGCTGAAATCGAGCTGTATGCATTTGCCAAATCAGGAAATGCTAAATGTATTCGGCTTAAACCTCCTTCAGATGGACAACCAAACCGATTTTGCTAGTCCTCAAATAATTACCTGTGACTTCAAGCAGACGAGGTGGCCCCTTAGAAAAAAAAACCGTAGGAACTGTGCTATAATTCCTGATCAGGTGAAAACCCCACCACGCTGGCGAGTAGCGTTGCTGCCCTTACACGAATGTACAGACTCAACGTGTCGATAATATTTTCATACAAATCTTCGTTAATATATTTAGCCTCGAACACACCAACCCAACAACTGCACCATTATGTTTTGCACAATGGAGCAGACCTAACCAAGACGCAAAGATTAAGTCAAATAAAATGCCTCGAAACCATCTGGACGGGTATGACTGTTATAGGGAGCTTAGAATACACTTAACGGAAGACCCTTTCTATCAGTGAGCACAGAAAATCTCATCGAGATTGAATGCGAAAATAAGTGCCGTTGCAACACGAAAGAACACGCCCCCCCTAATTACACAGAATCGCAGATAAGCCACGCCGAAGCTCTTCAGACGGTACGGAAATAACAAGAAATTGCTGTACGCAAAAGCAGCCAAGTATCAGGAGAAAAAAATTAGGGGGACAATCTCCACCTGAAGGGCATCACACGATAGCCATAATGAGTCATTTCAGTGGCCTGGTTTCCTTTTTTGCACATAATTTCGTAGGCACTGGGAATGTCGTTTCCTTAATTTTTATTTTTGCCCAGTTATTGTCTTCTTTTGCACAAGAGAGAGAAGCCCCCCCCCCCCCCTCCCTTTAACCATGCCGAACCAAGGTTCCCCAATGGTTAAGGGGTAACGACCCTGGCTTACGGCGTAAGGAGCAGTGGTTCGAATCCCGCTTCCCCATTTTTCCTTTCAACGAAATCGGGTGTCGGAATTTGCCCGCACTAGATCATGTGGTTTTGATGCAACAACTAGGTTGATCAATCGCGATGTTCTCGAACACCAATTCCGATGCCGACATCTTCGGTGAACGGCCCCTTTGAATGCGTAGAACCATAAAAGCAGCGGTCACCAATGCATATGACACAATCGAAATAAGGTGACCGGTACATAACAAAACATGAACGGAGTGATGATAACGGCGTTGTGAAAAACGAGTAGTCTTACATCGCGCACTCTACAAAGAGCTATAAAGAGCTTGAAGCGCACCCGATAAAGAGCTCACTTCCGCCCACAAAGATTCGAAGAACCAGCCACCGGCGATTGAGTTGAGTTGAGTGGTTGTAAACTACCGGTGGGATTAGCCTTGCAGTTGCTGCCGGCAATTGCTCCACCGTAGCGACACTTAAATAGAAATCACTGAAACGCTGTCCGCTAAAACCCAAAAAGACCCTCCTGAGGTCACCATGTGGAGGCCAAATCCCTGTCCTGCAGGTAAAGTAGAAGAAGGCGAGAAGCATCCCTTCTATAGGAAAAGCCCTGCTCGCCGACCGTCTGCGAACGGAATCACCACTGCTCACAACCGGGCTTTATTTTATCTTAAAAAAAAAACTTTGAAGATAAAACGTAAAAAGCAATGCCAGCAATACCGCTGTTCAAAAACTTGCGCTTGGCTGCGAAAATTCCAGATAAATCTCGTTGAATCACACGCCGCAATTTGATAAAGCCGTATGACGGCGTTAATGTGCCAACAAACGTTCCGAACCATTTTGGAAGCTTAAGCAGTTGACAGAAATACCCAGCCACTTTCTTTGTTCACTTGGCGGTTTGAACTTCCGCCAGAAGCAAATATAAATTCATTCCTAATTGGCATCGCTCGAGACCGTTGCCTGAGCGAGAGCTGCCGGTTTAGTTTCTAATACGAAACACTGCACATTTCAAGCACCGTCGGCTTCCTCTGCGTGTGCCGAATTGCTCCAGGGTGCTTTTTGAGGTAATTGCATTGTTGGTGAAGGCTCCTTGCCTACATTCAGAACACAGGCGGCTAACACAGTCGTCAGCACGTCTGTCTAGATGTTTTGAACGCCGCCTTGTCACACAAAGGCAGGGTAATATTTCAACAGGTATGCAGCCCTAAAGACAATGCTTGGGTTGGAACGAAGCAAGAGTAACGCACAATTTGCTCTGACGAGCGGCATCGCTCATTTTGTCCACTTCTCTTCCCACGCCCTGTTCCTGTCGCGGTTCTTTTCTGCCCTTCAGCATCAGCAATTGATGAGCTGAGTGAAGGTTTCCGTTGATTCCGCAGCCCACTACTCCAGCGCTCTAGGAAGGTGTGCTGACGACTGTAAGATACAGGCATTAGCGTGCGACGCTTCTCGCCATGTATGAGCATAAGTACGCGAGAATAGGGTTGCGTAAAAGAGCAGATCTACTTACTTAGGCTCTCCTGAGGTATGGCTCGTAGTGTGCAAATCCAGCTAGGTCGTTCAATGCACCGTGGGCTTGCTCAGCGGGTTATAACTTTGAGTACTCTATCTCTGCAGCAGCTAGACAGCGTAGCAAGGGCAAAAAAGTGGACTATGTGAATGCTGCACCCAGTACGGCCAGTCTGACTACCATTCCCACGCTTTCTGGATGGATAAGGCATAACCTTTTCAATCGGGCGGTGGTTCACAGCCACAGAGCCATGACTTGTGAAATTTTATTCTTGTCTTGATTTTAGCCACCAATCAGATAACCTTCGCAGATATCCTCTTAACTTTTGGTGTGGCGCCATCATGCGGCACCAAGAAAAAAACAAAACGCACAAGTAAACAAAACCAGGGCAAATGTGATATTAACACAGCAGTGTTAGAGCGTACGTTGGGAGGAAAAGCTGTGCCAGTGGTCAAAGCAATTCAAGATTGGCGGCGAGGACTGTAACGTCAAACCTTGCTGTGTGGATAGAAAGCGATAAAGGTTAAGGTAAATTTTGACGATGAGGTCGTAGCATGACTGAAATGTGACTGTGACGTATATGAAATAAAGTAAATTATTCCGTGTTAAAGAAATCTGGGATAATGAATTGGTTATAGTAGCCGTGACCCTTGCGTTGGCAGTCAGACTGGCTGGCCCGAGGCCATTGAGACAGGTTGGTTTGGTACCACGTGGCCTAGTATGGATACTGTTATAGACTAATCAGTGTGAATAGAAAGTGGTACCAATTCAGAAAAAGTAGCAAAAATTACAAAATACACTTGAGTGCCTTCGCGCATTGATTGCGAAAGCATTGCCTCGAAATGAATTCTGCTCCGATGCTCATTGAAAATTCCCCCCTTGCTAATGAAACGCCTGCTTATTAGCGTACACACGTAACAAACCGGATACACAAGGTTCACCGTTATTCAGTTAAAGGAACGCCGTTCTTTGGTCGGTGGGTTGCGTGAGTACCTCGAAATCTGGAGTTCCTTAGCTCGAGTCCCGGTACCTTCTGAGGAATTTTTATTTTTTCTCCTTTGCTGTGGACATCAAAATCTTATGGTGTAGTGCTGGCATCATTTAGAGCATAGTGACATCACTGAGGAATGGCGTGCAATCGACGGTGATGGATTCATTAATAACGATTCACACTTTTACGTCATACCCGTAAGGCGGAGCTTATGTGTCCCAATAATTATTCTTTTCAAGTTCACATAAACAACAGAGAAATAATATTCAGAAGTCACCAGAAGAAACACCAAGTTAAAGGAAAGCATCTATTATATGAAACATGGAACAAATACTGACCCAAAAACGAAAAACAAATGTGGATTGGCGTAGAAAACCCAGGAGATACAAAACAAAAGCTGTCGGCGCTCATTGTGTTTGTTGACGTTGGCATTGGAAACTTTCTAGGCGCCGACGAAATTGAGGAAAGGAAGTGCGCATGCGCTATGCTCGTAGCGGCTATGCCGCCGAGGAGGATATAAGCTGCGGAGCGGCCGCTCGCGTTGGGACAAGGCGCAATGCAAGGATACGACGCGGCTGGTGGCCGCGTGTATAGCAAGCAGCATCTTCAGAGCCTGCGGGAAGCTGCCTCTACCGACCCCGAAGTAATTGCCCGGCGTAAGGCTGCCCGTCCACGTAAGAATCAAGCGCCGAGAACTAAGCTCATGTCGGAGACTCCCGAGACGCGTGAGGAACGTCTCGCCAAGCGTCTTCACCTTCCGCCAGCCGCGTCTTCTTCCATTGCGCGTTCTCCCAAGCCGAGCGGCTGCTCCGCAGCTTATATGCACCGCCGAGGCGCATCCGCTGAGCATAACGTATGTGCAGTGAGGCGCGGAGCTAAGTGCGGACGTCATGCGCGGCGCTCCGCGGAGACCGGCAAGGCGACGGCGTGAGAAGAGCACCTGCGACTCGGCACAGCTGGTTACCATGGTTACAGCGCATGCGCAGAAGTGACCAGCGCGGACCGTCTGAAGTGCGCTGCTGACTAGCCTAGCGTAACTTTCGCTACAAAAATGGAGGGGACACTTGAACTCCATCTTCAAGGCCATTAGGCGATGACATAAAGGTATGATTTCCGTATGTGCAGAAGGTCATTCTCCTCTTTACATTCATAGATCCCTGACAGTTCGCATGTCCCCGCGGCGTAGTGGTGTAGCGGTTTAGCAATGAGCCACTGCCCTGCGATGGCAGGTGCTCCGGAGAGGTGCCTTGGGCGGCCGAGGTTGCTCTCCCGGAGCGACCAACCATTTATTTTCTGCCACCTGTCACGGTGGCTGGTTTTCCGCCTATCGGGTGGTCAATTTGTGATGACGCCGCAAGGTCACGTGACCTAGGGGGCCGAACTTCCTCCTAGGTTTCTCTCTGGTGAGCACCTGCCAGAAGCATGCTCCTAATTTTTCGCTCACAACGCCGACGCCTACAACAACAGCACCGGATTGTCTGGGGAACGGAGGCTTTTTGTCCGGTGTCACTCGGTACCTTTGACATTTTGCTCGTCATTCCACAGTCCCTGGATGGAGTCCGGAACACGGCGGCCGCATTTCGATGAAACGCTTGCTGATATATACGGCAGGAGCGGCGCGATTCTTTCTATAGTGGTGCGTGTCAGGAGCAAGGCTTATGAGAGGCTGCCGAACGCTTCCTCCTCTGATGTACTTACACGGATCGGCAACATGAAAATAAACATGAGAGAAGAGCGCACGGCTTCAGACTTTCGCGAACCTGGAAACAATCGGCAGCGAACAGGCTTGTTCAGCAAGCACGGCCAGCAGCGCTTTCTGCGCATGCGCCTAGTGCCGCCCATTCTCGCCGGTTCGCAGCGGCAGCGCTTCGGGACTTCTTTAATGGCGCTACCTGTACCGCCCGACGCCGACAGCGTGCGCTTGTGTTGGTGACGTTGCGGCGGTTGGAACTCAGCGCATACGGCAACGGACGTCGTCCTGGTTTCAAGCTGATTGGCGGATAAAGGATCTGTAAACTCAATCACTCTTGCCATGCAACACATACCTTTACCAACAATACCGCAAAATTTCTGGTTGCCTGCGAGATATGATGCATCACACGACTTGCGTTTACGCTAGTCGTGCATGCTGCGCATAATTCCTGCGATGAGTCACGTGGCATCTGTGAGTAGTAGAAGCTGCATTGTTACATACGCTCTTCCATGTCATAGGATCTCTGAAGTCGTGATGTGCAGTTATCCAGGCTCTCGCTACCACAACAGACGGATAAGCGCACACAGCAAAGCGAAATGCCTCAGATTTTGATGCTCCACTGTGTGATACACTAGCGCCACTCGGGCCAGGCACATATCCCACATGCACTCTTTTTCTGTCGTGTGTGTATACTTGTGGTCACCTATTATCTCAGACCGAGGCGCTGTAAAATGACACTTACTGCACTTTTGCTACGAGTGCCTAAAACGAAGTACGAAAATTCCCACCTCCCTACCCAAAGTTGCAGAGGCACTTCGATATGCATCAGCTATCTATACTAACACTGCTCCCTGCCTTCTTCCTCTCCTGCTTGACATTGCAGCTTCATATGGCCCGTGCATCAAAACCATTCGTCATGAGTGCCATCCGCTATAGCTAATTTTTCTGTCTCCTGCCTTCTTTCTCAGTTTGGTTGTCCTCCTAATCCAGATTTCTAAGCAACACTCCGTAGTTACAAAGATTTCCTCGCCCGTACCGAATTACTAAAACACCCCAACAGGATTACTCGTGTCGCAGCACACAGGCTGTTGTCGAAATTTTCATTATCTCTTGAGTGAACGTGCCGGCACTTATTTTCATCTGCTTTGTTTAGCGCCTCCGCAAAAGCCACACATCGCGTTCTTTGCTACGCAAGACACAATCGGGAGTTTTGGAACAGCAATCAGTGTAGGTGTGAAGTGATAGATAACCTTGCATAAGGCCTAGGCATCAAATTGTTGGGCTCATGGAGATCTTCAGAGATAATTCGCGCGATGCTGGCATCATTAGCTGCAGGTCGCAAAATGCGCTCCCAAGTTATCGAAGCAAGCAAGGAGGAATGAAGGTTCTCGCATATATGTTTGAAATTCTTTAGTATTAAAAAAATCCCACTCATGCTCAATTCACATTTCGCACTTTGTCATGCTTTCATAAATACCTGGCTCGCCTGTCACCCTATCTGCACAGTTTATATTATATACAGATAAATGCAGGAAAATTTCTTGCTAAATTTGATAAATGCAGTGATGACCAATCTGATGTTATTTCCTCCATAAATTTGAATGCGTTCTTCAATATCTATTGTTATGCTCAGCACAAAATGAAAGCACACTCGCGTACTGGCGCGCTACTAGCTTCAACGCTACTAGTTTAACGTCCCGAAGCGACTCAGCCTATGAGGGACGACGTAGTGAAGGGGTCCGGAAATTTTGACTACCTGGAGTTGTTTAACGTGCACTGACTTCTCGCAGTACACGGGCTTCTAAAGTTTTGCCTTGATCGAATTGAGAACGCCGTGGCAGGGAACAAACCCGCGTCTTTCGGTTGAGTAGCCGAGCGCCATAGTCACTGAGCCATCGCGGCGGCTAAAAAATAAAATGTTTCATATTATTTTCTTGTGTGAATGACAAAGATATCAAGCCACTGGGTAGGGCTTCTCTGCTGAGCTTTTTCATTTTCTTCAGGAAACGTTGCGCCTCATAGTTTCTTTCTAACGCCTGTGTTCCTGATCGCCTTTCAGGGGCAGAACTCCTACGTAGAAGCAAAGAGAAGTCCTTGTGAGGCAATGACCAGCATCATCCTTTTTGGCGCGCCTCACGACGCCACTCCGGCCTACCCCAGAGCGGAAGTTCCCGATATATTCTCGGCTAGATAATTCGCTCCAGTAGTTTCAGGGCAGGATTCTTGGGCTGTACCAAGAGTTGATTTAAGCGATAATCTTTTCCTGTTTGGTGGACGTCATCAAAAAACGACACACTATTAGTAATAAGTTTCTTTTTTAAAACTGCGCATGGGTCAGTTTCACGTGTTTCGAAGCATGAGAAAAATGAGGCCGTCACGAGCCCCGTGCCGATCGCGTGATAAGAAGAAGCAGCCTCTGACGAACAGCACACGTTCACAGGGCAAATTTATTTATTACGAGGCCAAAAATACTTAATGGATTCCGCCCGGAAGACAGCTGCAACTTCCCTGAAGAGCCCCAAGCGTGCAGGCTTATCGGCGACGAAGAAATCCGTCGCGGGTAGCTCGGAAATCAGCCAACGGAAGAAGGCCAAGTCCAAGCTGTCCAGGCCTACCAAGCCCCGTTCACCAACCGCCGTACACTGTGAACCGAGTGAGTTTAGCATGGAGAAGATTCGGCCGAGTTTCGCAATCCTGCAGGTTTACCACAAAGAGGATTAATCTATATTTTTACTTAACATATGATTCTTGCGACTGGAGTTACTGGAGTGTTGGGCCCAATTTAGGGCTTATTTCATCTGCTTATTCAAAAAACCGTTGTGATTAGCCGGCGGTGGCTTCTTTTTAATGACGGCAGTTTTCGAATTTGCAGACAAATATCATAGCTGTCTGAAGGCATCATTGCAAACGAACAGTTCTCAGCATGAAGTGTTAGGCCGTTTGAAGCGCCGGGTCTCACAGAAAGAGGTTCTTATTCAGCCCACTAGCCTCTTGACAGAGAAGAGCTAAAGTCTGGTTACAACCGTCGGTATAGTCTTCTCGGTCTCATTGAATCCTCGTGGTTTATACGGTCCGTAAAGGACACTACAAGCTGCCAGGAATTCCGAAATCTTCCAGGAATTCCGGCAGGGGTGGAGCCCGTAGCTGTGTTGCATTCCACCTGCTCCCTCATGAGGACGAAATCTCTTAGGCCCACTATAGACCATGCAGGGCTTTACGAAGGAATGCTACACGAAAGAAACATCGACGAAAGAGATTAACTCAGAGCCCGTTTCAAACTTCACGTAGAATAAGTCGCGAGAGCAACGGTGAGCTACGATGGCGACTTCGCCGTGGAACGTGCAGGGCGCATATACTTTGTAAGCAGTACCATTCGTAATCATGCAGCAAGAACGCCTTTTAAATGACATTAATTCTGTAAGATGGAGTGTCAGACTGCGGCAGCGGTTGTTCTAGGTTAGCACGCAGAGAAAAGTATATTCTTGGCGGTACAGCATGCAAGGCTTAGTAGGCAGCTGCTAGGCACTCCATCAGCCTTTCATGCATTCAACGAAACTGCAATAGTGTGACCATTTTTCCAGTTTGATCGACGAAATAAAAACGTTGCTGCATATAAGACCAAACTTGTTCAGCCTTTTTCGAGTGAAACACTGGCAGAGTTCTCTTATTTAAAAAGTCTATACATTCAATTAAAACTAATTTGACAGTTTTCAAAGTCTATTTTCTGTAGAGAATTATAGAATGCTGTCCCTTTTCGGGAGGAGCTCTTTATTTACACGCTTCTTTTCGCAGCCGCCGGTGCGTGGAAAGAGGCCTCACCGAGTCCAGTTCTCCCGGTTGCGGCAGCGGACGCTTCGAGGAGTTCGGGGTCAGGGCTGGGGCGCGGCTCATCTTCAGAACAGGCATTTGTCCCAACATCGGCACCTGTGGCTGAACATCCAGCGGCTGGGCAGAGTACTAGAAAGACTCACGTGAGATCTACCTGTTCTTTTTTGCTTCAGTTTGTAATAATCTGCAGTCTGCACCGAGAGTTGACGAAGAATTTTATTACAACATAAAAGAATGGAACTTAGAAAAGTTGAGACAACAACGCTGACTCCTGACAACTTGTGCCTTAACCTGTCTGTGGGTTGTTTTTTTATGTTTTGCGTTGCAATGTTTGGTCATGGATCACGAATTAGTTCTTACCTTTACCTCTGTTATGGAGAGTTGGGCATCGGTGCTTCATTCTATAGACATCAAATATTTTTGGGCAAGAATGCGGACGCTGCTCAGTTTATGTAGAATATGAATCGAACGTTGCAAAAGAATCCCAGTTCTTCGGGGACACGTGACTGTGTTATTTCGCTTACTGTGCTACTTAAAAAAAATTAATCTCTCGTGCGTTGCGGCATGCTAAAGGCATATTGTAACCAAAGGTTTTTTTAATTGATCTTTTAAAATGCAGAATAACTACGAGAATCCGAAAGCTGCTCGTTCATTTCATCATGAGCATATGCCTGCGCCAAGGAACAAATATAAAAAGTTCTCTCCATCTCCCATTGATAGTTTGGGGACCAATTGAAGTTGACCCTGTCAGCAGACGACCGCGTTTTGATGACGGAGGACTCTTTAACTTATGAAGCTTATTCATTTAAGCAATGAAAGAAAAAAACGATAATACAGGTATGCCGTATACTTTCTTTTGTCGAAAGCACATTCCTATTACGTAATGACCGATTTGAGCACGGATCTCTGAGGCCATGCTATTTACCATTGCACCTTGTAATGCCGTGCTGCTTTCTTTTTTCGGTTCGTGAGCAGGCCACCGCCACGGAGGAGTACAGTCCTTGCAAAGCCTGCTGATTTCTTCCAGTTGATTAGCACAGCATAGAGAAATGCAGAGTGTTTCGCAATAAAAAAGAAAGAACAGGGCTGTATGCTTGCAACGAAATTGCTACAAGCGCGGCTTGCTTATTACGATGGAAGGCTAATACAAGGTGCTCCTTCGCACAAGCAAACGCCGAGGACATTACCAGACCGTTCAGATTACCTATCCGAAGAGTTGTCGGCAGGTATAGCATTTCGCTACAGCCTTGCGTGACTTGAAACGCAAGTTCGGAGTGCCTGCTTGATTGTTTGACCAACGCTTATTGCTTTAAAGAAATGTAACCGACTACTCTGATGGCAGACAGTATAGAAAGGTGGCAGTGTAAGAATGGTATTGTATTTATTATCTCCGACAAAGTGTGAGTATTCTAATGTCAGTAAAGCACTATTCAGCATTCATATGTAGTGAAGCCGATCAATCCTGAAAGTATTTATTCATATTCCCCCTCCACCTATCCTCACCCCCACTCCTCTCACCACCGAGAAAGAGAACAGCCAGCGTCGTCTTCCTTGTTTTCACGATTTCGGTGCACCGCGCATCTCAATTTCCTCGTTCGTGACTTCGGTCACTTGTGGTGGCCCGTTCTCCAGAAGATCCGGTGTTGGCGTCGGAGTTGTGAGCGAAAAATAACGAGCATATCTCTGGCTTGTGGTCCCAACAGAGTAACCTAGGAGGCAGGAGGTCGCGTAAATCACGTCATCTTGCGGCGCCATCACAGCCTCAGCACCGATTACTGAGCAAACTGCCCACCGTGGCAGGTCTGAGTTAACTTAATGATTGGTCGCTCCGGAAGAGCAATCTGGACTACAAAAGGCCCACCGCTGGGAACACCGCCATCGCAGAACAGTGGCGCACCGCTTAACCACTGCACCACTTTGCCAGGAGGGGTATCAGGACTCACACGGATCTATGAATGTAAAGTAGAAAATGACGTTATGCATACCTGGGAATTTACCCATTATGTTATCGCAACATATGACCCCAAGGCGAAGCTTAAGTGTCCCCTCCAATATTTTTGTCTGCGCACTGCGCGTTCCGCTAAAGCCTGATTCGCCTCTCGGAACCCAAAATACACCAGCGGACGCGAAATGCTAGAGAGCATTAAGAAAGGTTATATTGACGCCTCTACACTTCAGCGCGTAGCACGAGCTGGATTATTGCATGCGCAAATAGCTCTGATGCCCTGTACACGCCAGCTGTACACGCCAACCGAGTAGGGATCACCAGTGGATGGACGCTTGGGGCTCGAGGTAAGAGGCAAACGGTGTAGGTGACGGTACGCGCCTGTTCCCCTTCTGAGCACCATAACAGCGCACACGCGAAAGAGGGGACATATCTCCATGCCATCTAGCAATCTGTATGTCAAATTGATCCGTCGTTCATACAAGTGATCGTTCCAGTGCAAAAAATCGGTAAGTTTCCACAGATGGAAGGAGTTTCGTTGCAACATTTGTCATGTCCACTGCGCTTTTGTGCCAGAGATCTAAACTTTAAAAGGTCATCAAGGAGTGCTTTCGGTCTGGACGTCGCTGGTTCCACCGGAGACACCGGAAACAAATGTTGCGTTTTTATTCAAAATTTTCCAGCGATAACTTGCGTGTTTTCTTTAGTTTATTGAATTAGCTGTAGCCCTATTTGTTTGTATTCACGGGGTGCTACAAATATTGCTTATTTTTTTTAGGCTACAACATATTAAACAAGCGCGAAATAAGGAGGACCCTGTGTTGTTTGTTTTCTCGTTTGCTCCTTACCTCGTACGGGATTAATCAGTTGTAGCAATGAGCCAACCAGCCCAGACGAAAATACTGTTTGTTTTTTATGGGTACTGTCTTTAATTTTGGGTTGTTTTCTATCCTGATTTCTAAATTTTACTTCGAAAATGCCGATGTAAATTGGCTGCCTTGGCCTAATCATGCTATAACGAAGAAGAGTTTTTCGTTGCAAAAATTTCAAGAGTTTTTATTCGGCCGAGGCCAATTAGTTGAATTTTATTCAACGCACATCAACTGCCACAAAGATCCAAGGGCCGACGTTCACTATGAACAACACTGTAAGCGTCCTCCGTGTTCTCATAAACGACCGAATGCAATCGTCATTCATCGCTTCCAGGTGAAGATATTCAAATGATTTTGCTTTTCAGATTTCTGGTGTCTTCAAGTGCTAATCGGTACTTAAGATGAAAAAAAAAATTCAGCGGCTGGGGCAATTGCATTTATGTCCAGGTATTTAAATTTTAATGCCTAAAATCATCATGTAGAGTGTGGGAGACAAAAAATAGCAATAATTTCAAAATCTTGTTTCTTTAATGTGCACTAACACCGCACAGTACAGAGAGGCTCTTTGCATTTTTCTAGCATCAAAATCCAAATGGCGCAGCCAAATAACGGAGCCGTCACGGCTACATTTATTGCAACCAGGTACAAACATGCTTGTCTCGCAGGCAGCACTCTTCAAGGGCACGACGACACCAGGATCGAACATCCTCAGGACCATCGTGCGGGGGCCGGCGAAATCCGAACACTCGAGAAAGGAGCCTAAAGGTGAACCTACCCGTGTGTACACAGACCGGGATGGTTTTGGTTGCTAGCAGTTCATGTACTTGAGCGGCACCCGCCGCTACAACACATACACGGTTACTTTTCGTGCACCGGTGCGCCTCTTCCAACACCAATCCGTGCTGCCACTTCTGTTTGGCTTACATTTGTCATGTTTCTTTACTATGCCACTCTACAGTTTGCTTGCGTGATATGCATATGAAGTTACAATGGGGAACATAAAAGAACTTATTCAAATACGCTGACTTTGGGCAGCCGCTCTTGATATTGATAAGCCGCTTACATTACCTTGACATAATCATTAGTAATTTTGTTAATATAATCAGGCAAGATGTTGACCTTCAACAAACGTGGTTTCAGAGAAGAATGCCAAACATGAAGTGAGTAAAATATCGTAGAGAGGATGATTATTTAAGTCTGCGTTCAGTGAACAAAGAGGAAATAAGAACATCAGCATCATGTTCTCCTTGTGTGTGCCAGCAGTTTTTTGGTCACATATTCCAGATTCTAAAAAGTGTAAACAAAGTCAGAGGAGTTTTCGAGTGCCCAGCATAAGCCTGTGCCCATGCGGTACAAGAGCTGGTGCCCAGAAACATGCCCACGCAAACTCTCTTATGCCAGTTCTCTTATGTCAGGCAGAGTGGCTCCGCCCATGGCTATGCAGGGTACGAAGAGAGTAATCCTAATTATTTAAAACAATACAATGGCACGGATGAGACTAGTTTAACGTGGTAACTTTTAGTCCCAGGATATCGGGCATCCAAGGAGTTCCACGTATGAGTGCAGCTTGCTTTATGAATTTGAAGGTTGTGCACGTCAGAACATTTGCCATCATAACGAACTAGTACAGTCCGGAAGAAAAGTCTCTGAACCGGATTGTGGAGATTTTTAAGGAACAAAATTTTGTTCTCTCATCTTCACTAGCCTGGTCTCCAGCCGCCGGCTAACATGAGAGCTATCGGCTTTGTTTGAGGAACACGTGTTCCAGATACTTTTTTATCCGACTGTACATATTAAGATTGATCTGGGCGACACATGCGAGAAACGCATAGTCGACAGTGTTTCTGCAACATTTCGCATATCCACAGCGCTAGAGGATTGAATTAAACAATTGCATGCTAATGATACAGCGGAGCAGAGTGCTTAGGAGTTTCTCCATTTCGTTTCTTCTGTGCTTCCTTGAGGCAGCATACCTGAGTCTAAACACATATATTATTAAGACCACATCTCGTACGCCGGTTGACATTCCTATAGTATACATGAGAAGGGCACCATATGCCCTGCTGAGTGCACGATTTTCGTAGGCTAAATTGAAGGTCGGGTCAAACCTGCTCGAAAAACACGTACATCCAGAGAAGATAATAAGCACAATGTAGAGCTTTGGTTGTCTTCTCCTTTCGGTGTTCGTCTTTTTCGAGCTGATATACCAGAGTATGAGTGCTTACGAAATAGACAAGTTCGACGTCCTTACAGCTGAATACAAAAGCGATTCGGCTGAGGGAATTCGTTAGAGTCATGAGTCTGAGGTGCTGTATGCATAGCTCCACCAACGACAGCGACACCATTTTCCGTCTCAATGAACGCAGCGCCATGTCCAGCCAAGAACAGTGCACCCAGTACACCTCACGAGGCACCCTCTGTCCGCCCAGCACCCACCCCGTCATCAACCCTGAGGGCCTTCGATGGAGTCGTATCGTTTTTTGGGCTTAGGTCAAAGGTACGCGTTAGCGACATATAGTTTGTGTAAAACACGCCGTGCGTGTTGGTAACTAGAGTCAAATTTGATTTCCAGCCGTGGTTGTAAGGGCGAACAAAGGGCAGTTTCTTATTCGTTGCTGCCTTCTATAGCAGGCAGGCCGATCGAGGCTCGTACATCAGTTAGATAGTTCGGCCGGAGCGGTGGTGTATGATGAGCAGGTTGTCCGGCGACGGCCAGCAAGGCGCCCAGTTAATGCTCTTCTCCCCAATGTTGCCACAGTGGCTAAGACGCAATTATCTGCTCTAGCAGGTGATCAGTAGTTTCGTCCATTTGCAGAACGAGCTGTCATGGTGTAGTCGTTGCGGCACTCGCGGTCGAAGCGAACAATGACGGGGAGTAATGGCAGAAATTACTAACTGCGGACCCGATAGACGCGGGTTCGATCCCAGCTGTGGAAGTCGAATTTCGATGGAGGTGAAATTCTAGACGCCCGTGTACTGCACGATGTCAATGCACGTTAAAGAATCCCTGATGGTCGAAGTTTCGGGAGCCTTTCACTACGGCGTCCCTCATAGCCAGCGTCGCTTTCCAATATTAAACCCCATTAGACCAAACCAAACTGAACAAGCTTGTTGGTATCATCGTGTCCTTTTTCTAGCTCTATAAATGAGGGCTAAGCGTACAATGTTGGCGCTTTTGCTCAACTAGCAAGTTTCATCACGTCGGGTCGACAATTTAGTTGACCGTGAGGCGTCTGCAATGATAGGTCCTTTCACTGGACCACCTGTCTACCTGTCACCGTGGTCAGAACCTCACAGCAGCCCGTGGCAATCCGCCTCGATTGCATGTTCTAACTTTGAAGTTGCGGGACACAAAAGTTGTAGGTTTGCGTGTGACTTTGTAGGTTTCAAGGAATTTTTTGTTGGCTGCTTCAACTTTGTTGAAGAAGTCTCTACTAGTCTCATAAGTTTTAACTTATACCTGCAAGACTCCCAAAAGTTATGTTGCATATGGCTCAGTGACTGCAGCGTTCGTGCTCTTGACAGAAGTACGCTGAGAACGCACTTCCACTATTGGACGCATTTACATCAAAAAAATGCTAAAGCCATTTTGTAGCTATATTTTTGCTTCCTTTAAAAACTTTGCTATTCAATACCAACCTTAATATTGTCACAACAGCGTGTTTCATACAGCCTACAATATAGCTTTGACACAAAAACAAGCCTAGTTCTGCAATTTTTTTTATGAGAAGCCATTGATACATCCCCCCCCCCCCTCAAAAAAAAAGAAAAGACGCCGCCAAGACCGCCAACAAATCTGACCCACCAAGGCTTAACATTTTCTTTCTCATTGAACAAACTAGACGAAGCGAACTATTAACAGGCACGTTCACTTGTAGAGATTGGAACAATAGCGAAGCATATTACGTTTTCCTGAAGTTTACGCCGTTTCTTTTGCTTAAAAATGTTTGATTTGTGAGGTATATTGCAGTGAAATATTCCTGTCAATTCGCCGTGCCGGTCGTCATTCCTTTTGTTGCAGTGGGCATGTCTTGTAGGAAACTTGCTGAGTAATTCGTCACTGCAAAGCAAAATATAAGCTCAAATTTAGGCAGTCCTAGCGACAGTTGTAAGTAGGCAAATCAGCTTCAGATTTTGATTGGTGATAAGAAATCATACTCATAATGTCACCGTCCGGTCTCAACAAAGTTCATTTAATCGTCTGTATGTGGGCACGACTGAGCAGTATAGTCTCTGAGGCCAAATATGCATAAAAAGTTTCTTTAGTGTGATGAAGGTGTGCGGAATCCGATTCACACTCTCCTAGAGCTCCTGAGGGTGGCGCAGCGATCAGCTACTTCTCCCTTTAGACTTCCATTCAACAGCCGAATTTGAATGCTGCGTTGTGCCTGCAGTTTTTGTTTCAAACATTCCGGCAAGAACAAAGAAACTCGTGTGCGAACGGTGTCAGGTTGCAAGAAGAACCCAAATATATGAACAAATACTGCAGCTACGTTGTTTTCTGGTCAACATTGTTCGACTGCCTTTATTTATATCTACTACAAAAATTTGCACTCTACCTCGCCGTCGCAGTAATCATGAAATGTTCCGCTGGGAAGGCATCGATCATTATTCGGTGGTCGATGAATTGTAAATCTTCTGCACACAGCTACTGGCATGTTCCTCTGAGGGCTGGACGTGCCACTCTTTCGCCTGCTTTTGTATTTCAGCTAGACAGCCCACATTGACTCCTTGGCTGCCTTCGCGAATATCAGTCAGAACACGTAGCTTGATGACCGGTGGTAATGGCCGAGTGGTCGTACGCGTAGACGTACCGTCTCAGTCCTTTCGTTTCCGACAATAGTTGGCGCTGGTGGAGAAGCTGTTGCAAGAAATTGCTTTCCGACCGGAGTCAGGGCAAAACAACCAGGAAAATTATTCTCCGGCACTTCAGGAGAAAAACAAAAACACTCCACCATATGTCGTGAAACTTTCATTGGTGGCGTCACTTCGAAACGCATGGAAGCTGCAGATTCAGTGAGCGCGTTCGCACTCTCGATGGCTACGCAGCATTTCGGCATGGTACTCCCCCCCTCCCCCCCTTCCCCATCCCTCCCGACATCATGACAGACAAGAGACCACAGCAAATCTATGAATGCCAAGCCGCGCATTGACATTCCTTGCAATGCATATAGCGCTTAATCCATTCGTTCCCAGGTCGCCCAACTGGATGAGACCTAATGATATCTTTGAGGCAGACATGACTGGGAAATTCTGTAATTACTTTACAAGCTGCCAAGTTCATGCGCGGTCTGATACGGAGCTTTTTAAACGTTTGCAACTACACGACTCACTTTCTTAGAAGAACAATTTTGGTACGACAGGTTTCACAATATGCCCAAAACAGCACTCTAGACAAAGAAAATTTCTGTAGTTGGCATTTAACACCCAAAATAAAAAATAGGAAACATGTGTATGTACAATATAACAAGATGCATGCTTATTACATTCGCGATTAATTTAGGCAAATGACTTAAAAATGAAACTTGGCGCAAGCAAACTTCTTACCTTTTGATGATATTAGCCAGAAAACTCGGAAGGAACGTCACGTGCCATTGCTGGCATGCGGCCCACAGGTGTCCTGAGGAGGAAGTTGGCGCGGTAATAGCTAAGGAGGAGGATACCAGCTTTCGTGCAAAGTTGTTCAACATGCTTTTCTCGCAGGGAACTTCTCATGTTCCTACGCCGCAAGCGGAGCCTGCCGCCAAGGAGGAAGATCAATCAGTCTGCCTCCTTCCCGACGAAGAAATGAAAGAAGCCAAGGCCCTGTGGCAGAGCACCTGCAAGCTTCAAGACATGGTAAGGAACATCTTGTCAAGCTTGGACTAAATGGTGTCGTACCAGCCCAATTGGGGTTCAGTGGTGTCGTTTCTGTCCAGCTGGGGTTCAGTGGCGTCGTTCCAGTCTCGCTGGGATTCTGTGGTGTCGTTCCAGTCTACCTGGGATTTGTTGCTATCATTTCTAGACCTCCTTTGGTCATATGCGAATAGACCTACTAGCCAATCGAGCTGTATGTCAGCTCATACTTATAAAAGAAAGGAGGAAATGTTCATTTCAGCGTATTAGTCGAAAGAACTCTGGAGCAATGAGTCATTGCAATCACGTAATGCTTCGAACATGAATTTGTTTCTAAACAAATTACAAGGCAAAGGGAAACGAGGGCCATATATCGTAATGTGTATTTCCCACTACCTTAACAATAAATAACGAAAGGCAGGCCCTCGAATCATTACGTTCTCCCGAAGGATCAGCCAGCCGTGGTGACCGCATTTCGATGGAGGCAAAATGCCATACGGTACGTGTGCTGTGGCATCGTCAGGGTACGTTAACACAATTGTCTAAAGTAATTTGGAGCCCTTTAATATGGTTACGCCGCATAGCCCATGTACCCAATATTAAAGTACCACTGTATTAAAAAGGTTCATTACTACAGCTCCCGGTTCAATACCCCTACGAAGAGAGTTCAGTCGAGCAAATTTTTCTTCAACAGATAAGAATGCAAAGAAAGACAGGTAGTCTTTAAATGAAGAGATTTCTCTCCAGTCAGTTCTGTGTACTAGTAGATGAGCGCTATGTTTACGAATGAGTAAACTTGAGGTCAGGTCACCTTGGTGAATGTGACTTCATCGGGTCTTTTGTTATTTTGCATTCAATGTTAATGAAACAGATTGGCACACAACATCTACTTTTGGCTGACCTCTTCAATGATTTTAAGCCAAAATCGTCGTTCAGAAATGTGTGAGGTGACCAGAGAGTGTAACGCAAAGGCAGGGCTCAGTGCTCTTGAGGGAGCAGAAGTCTGCCATGCCGTCTAATTTGCTCACTAATAGGCTCACAAAAGGCACACACACACATATTTTCTTATGCGAGCGCACCACTTCTATAGTCGCCTACAAGAGTTTTCAAGGCACGAAGACAGCAATAATATTCAAGTTGTTCCTACCCAGACTGGTCGGTTTAGATTGAGTTGTGCATTGCAAAGGCAAGGCACGAAAGCGCACAACATGTCGTTCGTTTAGTCGCAGCATGCTTAGTCAAGGAAAAAAAATCAAGCTTTCCCGAAATATTTCTGATTAGGAATCTTGTGTGGGCGCAGCTGTGCTTGAGATTACGAGCTCTGTATTATGAGACGGTCTTCAGGCAGCCCCAAAACCCACGAAAAATTGCACAGAAGACGTTACACGCGTAAACAGCGTCTTTCGTGGTGTACCGTTGATTTATGAAATCACGCCGGTGATTTCAAAACAAAATCCAACATCTATTTGGCACTGCAGTGCCCAAATATGATAATGTAAACGTCAGTGAGTGACATTTGTTTAAATTAGAAGCTTAATTGTGAATTTACATAAACTTGCGCCCACCGTAGCTAATACCAATAGTTTCGCCCTGATAACACCATTTATTTACTTTCGAACGCCTTTTTCGCTAAAACACCCGAGATTCACCATCACTTAAACTTTCCTGTTATCGCCAATAAAGGACTAAGAAAGCTTCATACAGGAACCTGTGAATTCTCCGCAATTATCCCAAGGATTATTTACTGATCGCCAATTAACCAGAGAGTAGCTGTCGAATAGATTTCACAGTTTATATATGACGGTTTTGCGGAGCTTGTTCTTTCTAGCTGTTTGAAAATGCCCTGAAAGACATGAATCGGTAATTTTGTTTTCATCACGACCGTAATCAGGAACCGTGATTCCACTGCTCGGACGCGCATATACAGCATCACGTATTTTTTCTCACTGTTTTGTTTGGTTTTATGGGGTTAACGTCCCAAAGCTTCTGAGGCTAAGGGACGTCGTAAAGACTGCTGAATAATTCCGGCCACCTGGAGTTCTTTAAAAAGCTCTGACATTTTGCAGCGCACGGAACTCTAGCATTTCGCCTCCACTGAAATAAGACCACCGCAGCTGGGTTAGAACACGGGTGTTTCGGGTCAGCAGCCGAGCACCATAACTACTGAGCCACCGCGGCGGTTAGTTTGCACATTGTATACCTGCAACTTGAAGCTGCTGATGTTTACGTTTCCAACGCTTAAAATGATTCCATAGATACTACCTGCTGTAACCGAGGAAGGTGCAGTCTTCGTCAAGACTGAAGAGAACAGGTGCTTTTCCTCTAAGCCATGTATTGTGGTTAATCTACCACCCATGACGTGCGAATTTCGGAAAGATGAAAACGATAGTTCCCCTTAGTTTAAAGTGACTTAGACAGGTGGCGGTGAGTTCCTGGTCACACAGTGTGCCACACAAGCAATTACATTAGGCTTTACATATTACAAAAACTGTATTTGTGCCAGGTATCAAGTTGATGCCACATGTGTTGTCTATCCTGTCCGCAGATGGGGCCCACGACCCACACGTCCCATCACGGCTTGCAGTTTTACTTGAAGGCACACGGCGCCTGGTTGGCGTTCGCAATCGGCGCAGGTCTATTTGTGGCGTTTATGTTGGGGCTGTTCATGTTGGCGCGTTACCGCAATGCCATTGTGACAGCGCAGATCTGCCGAACCGAGGACTGCGTGATCCACGAACGACTCCTGCGCCAAAACATTAACGGCAGCGTGGACCCGTGCCAGGACTTCAGTGCTTACGCATGCTCGGCATGGAGCCCGTCCAAACAGTTTGTCAGCTACGCCGCGGCCACCACAAGTGACGCCGTTGAAGCGTGGTTCAAGGCACGTGCATGAACGCGATCTCTTATCTCCTTAAAGCGCATATTCTTGCAACTTGTAATGTTTTTGAGCGCTTCATAGGCTTTTTTTATCAGTTAGAGTGTGACCATTGGAAAGATATTGTCGGCTTGATAGTCGACAAATTTCAATGAACGTTTTCGACAGAGAAGAAAATAAACAGGTGTAAACATCCGCTAATTGAGACTCAAAGATTCTTCAGCAATGCCGCGCACAAATCTTAAGCATGATGTCACTCTCCCTGACATCGTAATTCACGAATCATCTCTCGCGCAATCCCATATGACCACTCGTGCAAGATTCTAACGGCTAAGACTGTATAGCCGGGTCGCAGTGATTCTTCAATGTATTCCCTTAAACAGCAGGTTCTCCCCACTTTTCGGTTACTCTCTACTCATTAAGACGAGCCTGATTATTGAAAAATAACCGGTTATCAATACTGAACTGAAGTGATTTTCATGTGTATATCATTGAGAATAAACAACTTCTTGGCCAGAGCTCTGCCTGTCGCCTCGATCCCCGTTTCCATTCTCTCTTGTTTCCCTCTGGCGACTATCTCTCGTCTAAGACTTTTAGTTCCTCAACCCCCCCCCCCCCCTCCGCCTCCCGTGTTTTGTTCCTCGTCGCCACTCCTGCAAACGGCACCGTGTGCCTGTCAATGTCTTGGAAGGCCCAGGTGTAACGTCAACCATCTTCACTTGCAAACAGCCGGGCCTCGGCGGCAATGGCTGCGAGGGGATTCAGCGTCCTTTGAAAAGGTCGTCGCGCTTTCATGCATCCAGCTCTTCCCACTAACGCCATCCATCTGTTCGGCTTCAGCTTTCCGACCCTCTTCCCACTTACAGCTGTACTGTGAGTAGTTGCGACCGCGTGTCTTGGTCCCCACGATCCACACACATACACGCAAGCACACATATTCGCCATCCGCTTTCCGTCCGCTCTCTGGCGCGGTTGAGATGTACGCACAATAAATGCCATTGGCCTTTGTTATACAAGTGAACCTTGATTTAGCGGAGTACGGAGAGCGAAATACTTTCGGTGTCGCGGATTTCCCTGAGCCTGAATGCGCACAAAACACTGTAATCGGGGTTCAGTGTCTCGCAATCGCTCACATTAACCTCCTGGACGAGCTGTGCTTATTCTGGCAGACTGATATCTGGCGCGTATTAAATTGTAGCCAGGCAGTCTCGAAGGAAAGGGGAATAAAATTTTTTAATGCGACATCAAACATGCACCGTAGTTAGTCCTTGAACTATAATGTTTGGGCATGCCCTTTGAAGGACAACCTGTACCAGTAAACGGAGCTAGCACCCTGAAAGAGATTGTGGCCATTTTCACGGGTATGTCCAGTTATCCTCCGTTAAAAATAATTCAGCTAGCTTCAGGGTACCAATGTGGAACCATAATCCTTGAGCCATTCGGTTTGTCACCGCTGCAGGGCTTCGAAACGCTCCTAAGCAAGGGATCCCAACTGAGAGTCGCAGGCAGGAAGGCGCTGGCCATGTACAGAGCCTGCATGGACGCAGAGCGCATGGGTTCCACTGATGACACCGGCATGGCGGACCTCAAGAAGTTCATGCGGGAGCGCCGCATCCCGTGGCCCGGAGAGCCCGATGCCACAGCGAGTCCACTGGGCATTCTCCTGGACTTGGCCTTCAACTGGCAGACGCCTTTCTGGTTCCACGTGCAGGTGTTGTTTTCACAAATTGTGGCATTCACAGCACGAGGCATTTGTTGGAGTGGTCCGTGGCATATCACGTCGCCAAGGTCCACGTGGGCAGCGAGAGATGATGCATTGGGGTGGAAACGGGGCAATTTCGAGCGCTGAGCGTTCTCTAAAGTGGGTTGCAAATAACACAAACGTTTATTGATTAGAGGACTTAAATGGTGCCGCCGCGTCCGGGATATCATACAGTGACCTGGGATCCAGCAGCTCAATGTCAAGTCTGCTAATCTGCCGCAGCGTATGTGGTATTTAATTTGATGAATTGGTAAAATTAAAGCTTACAGCAGACACCATGAAACGCAAGAGGAGCCTTTCGTCAAGTAAGGTTTTCGTCAGACAACGGAAGAATTTTGGAATAAATGATGATCCACGGATGTGTGCCATTTCAGTCGCATGATTGGCTATGTCAAGCATCGACGGACTCATTAGCAACTTGTAGTGGGTGTGGGGTTCAGCAAATAAAAATGCTTATGCGAAGAAGTATCTATTTACGAAATATTTTCTTTATCCACTAGTTTTTTTTTCCCTTTCGTGATCGAAAGTTACAGAGAAATATGCAGTACAAATTCAGGAAGGTACATTTTTTTATTGCGCGGTGAGTGAAATTTTTAAGCGAACCATGCTGCTGATGGTCCCGGCGCTGCCGCATTCGTATGTTACCGACGACGAAGAACTACCGTTTTAATAAAATGGTAGTTAGGGCTTGTTGGTACCGGATATGAAAAGAAATAGCTCACCACAACTGTGCTGTCCTTTTCTCTGTTTTGTTGTGCTTCACTGTGCATTCAACTGACACCATTTTAATAACACTATGAAGAGAAATTGTATCTTTAGCTGGATCCCAGGCCTCATTTCTCCAACCAAAAACAAATTCAAATGATGCGATAAGTGACGCAAACCACGAAATAAAATTCAAGGGTCCTTTTCTTAGCCTTCTCATTTTGTGCAATTGATAGCAGTCATTAATTTGACTTTTCTTATGACGGAATTCACTGAATCCACAGACTTTCAGGAGTGCAAGAGAGCTCTCCATTTTTGTTTACACAGGTGCCTAAAGTTCCTAAAGTTATTTTTCAATGAAACGTTCTCATTAAATTGTGCATGCTGTGGTTTAACTTAACATATGTCTGAGTATTGTGTAAAAAAAAATAATAGTTTTATTGCATACAACTCTGCTTTATGAAGCGGTCACAAACTCTTTCTCGGTGACGACTTTAGCCATTGGGAGGCCTTTACGACGGTGTGAGCTGTGATTAGTGTTTAACTAGTACAGCTAACCGAAACTTTTATACACTTCGGAAACCAGCCTACCAGCTTACATGTCTGTGCCATTTTGGTTTCAATTGCCGCGGCCCAAACTTAAAAACGCTCATATGCTGCAGGTGTGGCCGGTTCATAGCGGAGACCGGAACGTGCTGATGCTTCGCTCGGGCAACTTCATGATGTTCTGGTCCAACTTTCATAAGAGCCGGATGGCCGAGCACGTCTACTACAACTACTACATGAGCTACTTCGAGGCCTTTGCTGGCGTTAACGAGTCGACGCCTACTGAAGAAGAAGTCGCGAAGACAGCGGCAATGGAATCGGATATCCTCGGGCGCTTCATGGAGGTGCTGATTCGGAAGAACAAGGCAGGTGATTTAGAAAGAATTGTGAACGTACGAAAAGGAAAGCAAGCGGCCAAGAAAAATACCACGAACTCTTAATATTCTCATAGGCGGGTGCAGAAAATGATGGAAAGGAATACGAAAATTCAACGTCTCGTATGTTCTTGGATTTGAATAGAAAGAATATTTCCACACATACGCTGCGAAAAATATCGTGACATGAAAAAAACAGAGCTATCTAGGCTAATTGCGTAATGTTTCAAGCCCGTAAAACTTCGCATGTATGTAGTTATATGGCATGTAGTTGTATCTATCAAAAGTTTTTTTCTGTAGCTGCTTGCTCAGAACATCCAGTGCTGACGCTTTCCTAATGGTTCATTCCATTGTTTTTCATGCAGGGTGTGTGTCCAAAGCAGTCATTTAATACGTCGTGCAAATGGCTATTTCTAATTGTTTCTAATTTTGGTTTCGTGCGCTTATTTCGATACCCGAAACATCATACCACCATTACAAAATAGAGAAATGTCGCGCGACAGCAGTGCATCCTGACGCAAGCTCACAGCTACAGACTCAAAACCCCTAAGAAATAATATTTCCTTGACCCGACGGGCCTTTGCGCAGACTCCGGCTGAATTCCCTCTCCCGGAGATCGAACGCCTGACGCCGAGTATCAACTCCTCCGAGTGGTTGTCCGATATCGGCTCGCACGTGGCGCTGTGGCCCGATTTTGGTGCTGGCGACCACGTCCTGGTCGAGGACACGGCGCTTCTCACGACGGTCGACCAGCTCTTCGCCAAGTACAGCCGGCGCGAGATGGCGCGGCACATCGCGTGGTTCTTCGTGCAGGTATTCAGTCACATAAAATAAGTAAACAGTGTTGCAAAGTTTTCTGGTCTGCAGGCTCACGGGGAGTCAAAAGAGCAGATAGGAGGACACCGTCAAACCTGACGTCCACCTGGCGACATATCTGTTTGGACATAATTTTGCAAGAGGTCTACACATCGTTTTGCCTACAGGATAGGGTATTTCTGTAAGTGAAAATGTAAAAAATCACAACGACATGTATACCTCAAACATTTCCTCTGCAAGCAGAAAGGCGAAATATTCTCTTCGCAAGCTGCAAAGCCCTTTTGGTGACATAGCCATTAGAAGCACGTACTCTTCTACCACCACCGCACTCGTGTTCGCAAGCCCTTCTAGACAATGATGCGACTAGTGTGCCAAGGGCACACTAGTCGCATGCAGCAAAAGTTGCGCACCTGATGGGCAGATCATTGTATGAAATGCAAAATATCGCATGGTATGATTTCCTTACAGGTGTCTCTTTGTCGCATATGTCCGGTGACATTGTGAATTTCTATGTGATGACGTCATTTCATTCTTGACGGGGACAACAAGATATCGGGTAAACTGGGGGTTTCAACAGCTAGTGCTTTAAAGAGATTGAAACACAGAAGAGTGCAGCCGCAGAACCGGTATTGTGCCGCAGGTGTTCGCCCCACTTGGAAACATCGAATTGCTAAAGAACAAATTCGGTGAATTCGATCGCGGCATCAGCAATCGGCCGGTCTTCTGTGCCACCGAGGCTGAGGCATCCTACGGCGTGCTGATCAGGCTGCTGTTCCTGGAAGCACACTTCACGACAAAGGTTAGCGTCATGATATTGTATCTTAAGGCAGAGATTCTTAAAACCAGCAACCGTAATCACATTTGGATTGTGTAATCACCTGAGAGTATTTTTGGTGACCGATGCTCACTTATATGAGATGGTAGGCTGGAGTTTGTGTTAAGAGAAAGAACGGGAAACGATCCGTAACCTCACTGGCTATATGAATCAGATATGCAAATGACTCTGGGAGCAGTGAGGGTTAATTTAGGCGAAGAGTCTGTCACCTGCGAAGCTGCAATGTGCTTTACACAATAAAGAACCGGCATAAAGGAGTGCGTTTTAAATTCCACGCTTCCTTTAAGGGGAGACGCGGGTATTAAAATGAACATTTTTATTATTAATGATATCGTAATTAAATTAAATGTGCATATGTTTGTTTTCTTCTTGTTTTTAAAACATAATTAGTTTTAGTATATTTCAAACACTTTGTAAACCTTCTAAAAGGCATCTTAGCATGAATGCTTAAAGCTCTGCGCTGACGAACATTCATAGCGCGCATTACTGTTCAAATTTTGGCAGATCTTAACTGATATGCCCTGTATTAAATTGGCAGTGCAGTATATAATCACATAATATGGTTTTCGATTCAAGCATGTTGAACACAAAATCTGTTTGCCATGCAAGCAACGATACTTCAAACAAGAGTAAAAAACATTATCGGCTTTTTTTTTTCTTTTTGTTAAAACTTACCTTGGCACTCATAGTATTTTCCATCATTCATCCTGGATGCTAACATATGAGGTTTTCTTGGGCAGGAACTAAAGGCTTGGTTGCGTCTATCGGTCATTTTCCTAAATAAAAGCTGTCACACCATGCCACTGTCAGCCGTGGAAGAGCGCAGCTCTTGCACGTCTTAAAATGACATGAAACCACCTTTTGTTCATGCATATGAATCGTTTGTTACAACCTGTTATGCCAATCAATTGTCAAAATACCACCGATCATTTACTTTCTTCTTATGTACTGCGCATCGTTTTACATTTGTCACATACATTAGCTGCGCACTAAGTGGTTCCGGAGACATTATTGAATGTGTCTGCGAAGGAGTTTTATAGAGGAGAGGAGGTATCTAATGCTATATTCTGTCATTTTTTGTAACGCTCATCAGTTGACGGGAGGAAAAATGAATGTAGCATACTTACTGTGCGTTTACTGGATTTTGAGTTGGTTCAGTAGCGATAACATTGAATATTTTTATAAATGCATAAATTTTCAAAGGCCCGCTCTACTGTGGACCGCACTCTGGAGGACATCACAGAATCGGCCAGGGAAAGGTTCGCCACAGTGGCCTCGGGTAGGAATTCGTTAAGTTGCAACGCTTCCGCCGCCGCCAAGAGGAAGCTGGACAAGCTTCGCTTCTCTCTGTGGCCTCCCGACTCGCTGCTGAAGTGGCGTGCCCTCAGCGAGATGTACAGCAGCTTCGGTCTCGCACAGGAGTCGCTTGCCCGCTACTGGGTGCACGGCCACGAGCGCCTGAGGCAGCTCTCAGAGCAACCGCAATACGCTCAAGCGCTGGCGCAGCGAGCGAACTTCCTCATGCCATTGATCCGCTACGACTACCTCCGCAACGTTGTGTCCGTGTCCGTGGCGACGCTGCAAAGGCCACTGTTCTACCTCTACGGAACGCCCGCCATGACACACGGTGGCCTGGGATTCACATTCGCCAAGGAGCTGGTCAAGGCTTTGGACAGCAGAGGGCTCATGGTGAGCGGTGCAGTGCACAAGCTTTGCAGATCGGCGAATATATACGACCGAAATGTTTGCATAATTAGCTTATAATAAATGTATCGTAGGATATATGAATATTACTGTCATAAAACAGGCGGCGTTCTGGATTGAAACTCTTCTAAGGTGAGAGGCACACCAGAAGATTGGATGCTAGAGTCAACACTTTGTAGAGTATAAAATTCGAAAATAGTGTCGACACATAGTTAAGCGCTAAGAATAATGTACCGTTTATAACGTAGTTTCGACCCCATGAGTGTAAAACAAACTTGTCCACGCTTTGCGCTTCCTCTTCTGAACAACAACGGTCGGTTCCTGTCTTTCCTGCCAAACAGTCTTTCAGTACCGTCAATGCAGGCCTGGCCGATATGTCACTCTCCATACCAATGTTGGGGCCTACAGTTCGGTCACTATTTTTACAAAAAACACCCATATGCGGACATATCAGACTGGAGGCATTTTTACGGATCCTAAGTAATTTCTTGAAGGCGTTAAATAAACTCCTCTGCTAGTTCGTTATGTCTCAACCATTAAAATCTGCTCGAAAGCAGAAAAAGTTCCCTCACCAGAAAGATCTTACACCTTCTTTGGAACGCCATATTCTTGGAGCTTCGAGGCAACATTGAAGAAATCGAACTCATCCTAAGGCACGTCTGGAATCATCTTGCAGGGGCGTTCTTTATCGGCATTTTCGAATTAAAGTTTCCGCGGTCGGTTACGAAGCACGCATCTGACTTCTCAGAGGCATGGCTGCTGTAGCCGCTTTGTCAAGGGGAATGTTGATGAAGTGACATCAAGGAGGCACTGAGCTTCCGACTTGCGCTCCTCGACCTCTGTGATTGCAGGTGGATCCGTCCGGCCGTATCGACGATTCGTGAGTGCCGGCCGAGTGACGTGAGCACACAGCGCAGAGGGCTCGCTGCCTTCCCTCCGGCGACGACATCTTCCCGGAGGTGCCCGCACTGCGCATCGCCCACGATGCGTTCCTGCGGCGCCGCCGTCGAGAGGCGGGTGGCACGCGCGTCTCCCCGCTCTGGTCCGACCAACAGGCACGCCCTACTTTTGCCGCTTTCAATGCGATATCCGCCAATTCAGGACTTTCTCGAGAGAGTTTGAAGTACCACCATCGGTTTATTCCGCCGTTATTGAAACCTCTCGACCTTACTTGATGGTGATCAGGAAATGAAATTTAAGGCCTTTGTAATCAGGCATGTGCCAGGAACTGGGTGCTTTGAAAATTGTGCCCTTTGAAATCATATCAGGGTGGGCCCGGTCCCTGTAGCACCTGATATGCTAATGGGGAAGCTAGAAAGGGAGGAAGTGGATAATGACTTTGTGGGGCATGACATACTCATAGAGTGCAGTTCATTTGTTTGGAAAGCAAGAAGAAACTCATCTGGGGATGGAAGTGAGGCCACGGAAATTGTCTGAAGCATGATAAGACGCGAAATTTAAAATATGCAGCAAATTGCTGTCCTTAGAACACGCAAGCGGGCAGAACGGCATGTGCGATGTTTAGCCTGTCTCCTCAGTGCCATCTACGTAGCAAGGCGTGCCTACGGAGTCGGGACAAAAGTAGTTCGCAGTCACGAGCCAGCAGCCCTCTTCACGAACGGATGCATGGCGACCATGAAATCATTCGAGAACAAAGCCGAGGACTTGCTGAATCTAACCGACGGCGGTGTGCCTGTCAAACCTAAGTGCCGCAAGGCGGAAAAAGGACGCACTTAGCTAACTGATGAACGGAGAGTGGCGGCTGCCGAAAGAAGGAGAGCGGATAGAACGAGAGTTGGCAGACACACCGCTGTGTGACTCTGACGAACAGTGAGGCGCAATAAATCGTATGCATAGTGGTCCGTTCCGTTGTTACAGGCCGAATATAGAGATGTGTGGAACTAAACTTCTAATGATGCTGGAGGATGCGAGGTGAAGTTGTTCAGCGTCACTGCTTTTTCTTTGGCGAATGTGGCAGAGGTAATTTTCGCCACTTGATTTCACGCCTTCCCGTCTTAAGTGTCGACTAGAGTGAGACACATACGGCTCCTTCTCGCCACTCATAACATAAAGCACCCAGGTTTGATCTGTCCGCATATAGTTACACATTTTCGGCGCCTTTGCTTTCTTGCGATGGCAGACGATAGAATACATCTTGGATGAGTTCTGCCAATCGACTCGCCGCCATTGCTATTAACGGCGTTTGGTTAATGACCACGTAGAGCGAGGAAAATATCCCGGCCACGTCAATCGCGTTTCGATGGAAGCAAAATCCTAAAGTCTTCCACGCTCTGTGCAGTGCAAGTTCGCTTTATCATTCTCGTGTGACAGAAATTAATTCGGAGGCCCCTGCTCCAGCCTCTAATTCTTACATTTAATTGCTCCCTTTATTGCTTTCCTCATGGCATATGGTTAGGGTGCCTTGATTTTAACTTTATAATTTTAAAAACTGCAAGTTTGAGCATTAATTGACAACAATATTTATCGCTTAGATTATTCATCTATATAAAAACTTGGTGAAACCAAGTGTGGAAGTTACCTTTCCTGTTGAGACGAATGATCTCTCATATGAAAGAGCATTATTGCCTGAAACAATCTAAGCTGCCGGGATACAACAGACCGCCTATTATAAGAGCACCATTTTCCTTAATTGAAGAGGGTTAGCCTGTCACATTTGCGCATCAGATTACATCGCATTGAATTAGGCACAAGTCTAATAAAGCTATTTATATTTATTTTAAAGTCCACTGTGTTAAAAATGCTTTAAATGTCTTTTGCAGGACGGCAGAATTTTCAGGTAAAAATTTCGAACTGTACGGGCATCTGACAGAACCCAGTAAGAATCGCTCAGATAATACAATCGGCACAAAGAGAACCACTCCTGCGAAAAGCGTGTTGTTCTCCCGTCTGTGTTAAAGCATCGTTAAAACCTTGGACTTTTTAAAGGCACGTTTTGAGGTTTTTTATAGCTTTTAGTGATCAGGCACAAACTAATACTCATCATGATGAAAGTAAAGACTCTGAATGTAGCTGGCTTACATTCAGTCTGCAATTTAAATATAATTTGACCTACTATAATATAAAGGGCACTCACATTTGAAAGCACTTAGTTTTTTTGCATTTAGGCTTCTTCGACAGGCAGCTGCCGCTGTAGATATTCGATCTTCAGGAATATATTACTAATTTTTTTATGAGGAATTTAATGCTCTCTATGGCTATTTCATTCCCGGTGAACACTTTAGCCGCACTGTCAGCGAATGGGTAGTAGAAGGTGTGAAAGAGCGAAGAGAGAGAAAGGGGCGCCACAGTACAGACCTGAAGAATAATTTGGCCATCTTGGGTTATTAAACGTGTGCCGATATTGCACAATATAACGGCTATCTTCTGAAGTCGACTTGGATCAAAACATGACTTCCCCAACCAAGACTTAATCCCGACTTTCTTGCTCGGGATAAGAGCGCACAAAACATTCAAACACTACTACAGGTTCTCGCCAACACTTGCTGCGTGACATTGATGACAACGTGACGATTTAAATCAACTTCATAATCACTGGTCGAAAATGGATGCCGGTTTGATCTAGCCGCAGATATCCACGTCCCTTCTTTGACAAGTTTCCTTTGTCACACGCAGGTGTTCTTCATCACGGCGTGCTTCAGCATGTGCGGCCGCAGGGGCTCTGCCGGCAGTCTGGGAGGAGACTGCAACAAGGCGGTCAGCAACCTATCGCCTTTCGCTCGGGCCTTGCATTGTCCCAGTGGCTCACCCATGAACCCGGAGAGGAGGTGCACCTACTTTGAATGACCCGCACCCCTTCACACCGAGAGCAATGCTTAAGATCTTGCTGCGCTTAAGTAATCCGTTTTCTTTGTGAAACCTGTGTGCACATCTAAGTAGGACTTCTTTAAATTGACAGCGCGAAGCCACTACCTTCGCTTGTTCTCAGCTGTTTCCTGATATTGCTGATGTCAGCCATAGCTAGTGCCCTGCTTTATTTGAACGGTTGCCTACTATACACATTTGCATCTAGGCGTTGTTCTGCTCATTGTGGAATAGCACAGAGAACTTGTAAAGCGTTTGTGAGAAAACGCTACTGTGCTGTGATTGTGATGATGATCACCATAGTGATGTTTAGTGAATGGCGCTGCTCAGGACCTGTTTTTCTGTGAGTTCCCAACCGAGCTTCTGGTCTTCTGCCTTCATTCGCCTGTTACAGAACTATTGTGTTCCACACTTTTCTCTTTGTTGTCCACGCTGTGTATGTGTTGTGGTGGATCAGAGGTGATAATGTTTTATCAGGTAGCGCAGTCTTGGACAAAAGTATGCGGGAGTCAGATTCGACGTTTAAAAACTTTATTTCAGCCAGATTGGCTAAAATCATTTGAATTAAAATTTAGATTTATGCGTATACATGCGTACTCTATCCAGTGGAAACAATACAACCTAACTAGATAGCGAGACGGAGCAGAAATGTTCTTTTAAGAATCCGCATCCTGCAAACTTTTGTCCATGACAGTGCATGAATAAGATGCTAGTTCCTTGATATGTTCAGTATAACTCTACAGAACAAAGTATGATCTCGTCTCAATTGAGAGGTGACAGGAATCTGAATCATAAAGGCGTTGTTTAATTGTTACCAGAGAAGGCGGTCGGACATGTTTGTCTTCCAATACGGGCCTTCATTCATTTCGCGCTCATTATCATGCCACATGATTCTCTGTGTATGCTTTTAAGTCTGATTAGGCCAATTCAGCTATGTTCAACCCCCTGCCAATCTGTGACATTGTGCATACTGCAAATTTCTAGCATTGCTTCGCATGATTTTATGCTTATTGATATTTTGACCTCGAAGTTGAGCACAATTGTTACTCTGAGCTTATATGTATGTCACTTTAGTCTAGAAAAGCTGTGTACTGTTTTTTAAGCCTGCGATACTTTGTGTATTCGTCGTATTTCGTCCTGGGCTTATTTTTTCTGAAATTGTTGACTATAGTTCGATTTTCCTTTCAAGCAATTAATTTTCAATAAATCATTATGCGAACGGTCGGTCACGTAAACCTTAACCTCCCATACCTTGTCCGTATCATACCAAGCCGTTCACCTGAGGACTTTTCTTGGGTAACGAGATCGCAATTCAGCAATTTTCTACTGTCTTGCTTATCAACATTTTTCTGTTAAACTGCCGAGACTCGCTCCCTTGTTGAGTGTAATTGACGTCTGCTCGAATGCTCGCTGTCGAAGCTCGCTGGCTTCAAGTGAGCACCGGTTTTCATCCCCCCCCCCCCCCCCCACAAAAAAAAAGCTGCTCTACAGCTCTACAGGTCCATATCGTTTGTGTCATTGCCACATCAAGGATATTTGGGACTCTAGTGGAATCTGCTCTAGAGTTTTACTGAAAGGTGCATTATTGGGATTGACTTAACTTCCTTGTTTTCCTTGGCTCAATCAGCTTTCGACTGCACTCTCCTGGATGCCACAAATTCACCTGCTTGGCTTCAGAAGAGAACGTAATCTGAGGGTATTCCTGAAACGCTGTCGGGTAGGAATTGAGCAGGTGGCCCTCCGGCGGCTACACCCCGCCCCTTCCACTATTGCTTGGCATGTCTTTTTGACTCACCATGACATTGAGTGCCGACAACTGTCCCCACCATCGACCCCACACTCCAGCGACGGGCTGTTTTCAGGGAGCCAAAGCTCGAGGCAACAGAGGATATATGTCGAGACGATCATGAAAAGATTAATTTCGGGGTAAATGTCGGGCATCACTGCACAGAAATGTTCTGTATATTCTTGTTTTCGTCATCTTCCAAATATTTCCAAGATATTTGGAAGAATACTCATTTTTTCCGCGTGTTTAGTTTACATTTAAAAATTTTCCGCACTATTTATACTTTTAAATCGAAGAAAAATGGCTGCAGCAATAACGGAGCACCGGCGGTTGCGGTAACAACGTCTCTCTCGGCTGGCAGCGCGAACCCCGTGACCTATGGTTTTGTCCCTTAGCCGAGAGATGGCAGGAAACGCAGGGAACACTGCCAGTGGGCAGAGGAGGAAGGAGGAGGAAAAAGTTTTGTTTGAGGCCAGCACTAAGGCCCAGTTAAGAAAAGCGCTTTTTCCGCCAAGACTTACTGACAATCTGCCGAGCCCGAGTGAAGCCAAGCACTCCAGTAAAGAGGGGGAGGGTAAGGCAAATAAGGAGAAGCCATGACGATGTTACATGAGTAGAGAATGTAGTCAAGGGTTCGACAGAATCCTCTCTGGCGAGGGGAAACATAGTGGATGAATAAAACGTACACTCGCCAAAAATTGGTTTTAATATATGAAGTTTCGGGACCACTACGGGTCCCTTGTTGTGAACAAGGGACCCGTAGTGGTCTCGCCAAAAATTGGTTTTAAAGGGACACTGAGGAGAAATTGAAGTTGGCTTGTATCGATAGAATAGCAGCTCCTGATCACAAAAACGCCACTCTTACTGAAAACAAAGCTCTTGTAATGTAGAAAATAGCAAGAACCAAAATACAGGTGTCGCCGCCACAGGCCAATCTCGCAAGTACAAGCGTGATGACTTCCTAGGACAAGAGGCGCCACCTTGGAGTAATTTTCCTTACTTCATGGAAGCCATGAATCTCTGAGGCTGGCAAAGGAAGGTTGCGCACGGCACCGCTAGCCGTCAGAAATCACGGAGTCTGCGTTTACGTCACGTATCACGTCACTCCGTTCTGTGACGTCATAAGAGTTCTCCGTGTCGTCATAAGAGTTCTCGAGTTTGAATCAGAGCGGCGGGAAAAACTTTCTCTACTTTGAATCCAAATTTCTTTGAAAGAAATGCATCTTTCGCGCCCGGACAAGCGGCAACAAAGCCATGAAATGCCGAACTATCAGATTTTGCTAACAAAAAAAATGATAGAGTTCTCCGCAGTGTCCCTTTAAAGTATGACGTTTCGGGACCACTACGGGTCCCTTGTTGTGAACAAGGGACCCGCAGTGGTCCCGAAATATAAAATTTAGAACCCATTGTTGGCGATAGTACGTTTTATTCATCCTCCATGAGTAGAGAATGTGTTCTCTTTCTGCCTTGACCTCTGTACAGTTGGGCAGCGAGCTGTGTCACGCAATCTGAAGCTGTAGAGCATTAGTGGGGTGAAGAGTGTGCTTGAACTTAGCGAAGGACACGTGCTTGTTCCGTCTTCTGTGACGGGTGAGGTTGGAGTAATATTTTGCGATTTTTACCGGTGTTCAAATAGTGTTCAACTATATGCGCTTATTCTGTTGCGGCGTCTTCCACTGACGTTGCATTTGGACAGGAGATCGAAGGCACCGAATGTTGATGTCGTGGGTCCGTTGTTGAACAACTCATTTCTCTCTCGATCCCAGCAGCATGACGAGGTGTCCAACGCAGGGCGATTGTAATGTTCGAATTACTCTTATTGGAATGCACTAAAATGTCATGTGGGTGGGTTTCCGGTAGTGTGCGTTGTATATTGCGGACGGCTTTGCTGTAGTCGGTATAGATGCCGTTGTTAGTGCGGTGATGTTTATTGAGTAAAGAGGCGTCCTGTATGGCACATATTATTCCGTGAGTTTTTAGAGTGGTTAAGTTGGAAGGGTTGGAAAACGACCCACCTGTGCGGTGGATTTGGGTCTCTCTGTCCGAATGCGTATATTACGCTACTGAGCTCTCCTCATTGCCTCTAACAATGGCCATTGTTCTAGGTCCCTTAGCCTGCGCTATAGGGAACAGACATGCAATGAACTTTTTATTTCCGCATCTAAAGGACATTGGATACCTTGACACGCTCTAATTTCGCCTTGAATGTTGCCCTCATGCACTCTTTTCGCTGTGAGTTTTGGTAGCCCATTTATCAGAATATGCACTTCATCATTTGATATGTAACATTAACTATTAACCGCCGATGCACATTTGTACGCATTTAATGGCTGCATTTTATCTTCTAACATTTTTATTTGTTTTATTTTACTTTTTTCTCCTCCCTCTCCTTCCGTCTTTATCTCCCAATGTCCTTCCGAGTGCCGTGTAGCATGCCAGTGTTTAAACACCCGATAAATTCTCTGTTTTTTCATTAAAGAGCTTCTCTCACTGGCGTCTAGAACTTGTCGATATGAGCGGTTGCCAGCAGACACCTGAGCGCTAAAGGACATGTACCGAACTAAACTACGGACACGAAAGTCGCAACATGCACCACCTCAGCACTCGCAGTTCTCGTTCTTATCACGTGCTTGTTCTTTCCTGGACCAAGCACTTTTCTGATGTGATCGGCCAAACAACTTTCAACCGGCACCCTGTTAAGCGATATGAACTTTTTAGGCACTGCGGCTAGCATGAAGGTTTCATTGTAAACACAGAGGCGGTCGCATTTCTAGGCCACTCTCTTTGCTAGGGTTCTACTAAGTGGGGTCCAAGGTATTTGTCCTCAAGGTACCCACTCGTTTCGCATAGTTACAAATGCATGGCGGTGGCTGTCGGCGTTAAACTCCTGCCTAGTGTGACACAGCTGCTGCGTTGGGCGTTTCGTCTATATCGACAGCCGAAAGTAAAAGGGAAACAGGTATTTGCTTCCCGGTAGCTCTGCGCACCGTAGTCAGACTAAACGCAGCGTCATGACGAGAAGAGTTTAACCTCGATTGCAACCACCTTGCGTGCGCAATTACGGGAATCGAGCGGAAAGCATGGCCGCAAATATCTCGAAACACAGGTGCGATCACATACGATTATTGCGATTTGTGTTTATGTCTGAGAAAGTTTAAGAATTAACCGGATAATTTTTATAGCGTTTCTGAAAATCGAGAGGAAAAAAATAGAAAATAGATTTGTGCTCCTATGAAAAACGTCCGGCAAGCATGCGTCACGCTCTCAACAATGCTGCGGCAGCCAGGGGCAAGAAAATCCACCTGGTTTCGATCTCAAATACACCAGCACACTCTGGTGACTGAAAAACTTATGGCTAAATTAGCATAATTTGAGCGCATGCAATTAGCGCCAGGAAAATCAGGGGTGGCCTAATTGTCTGCGGCACCGGAAAATGAAGTTGCTCCTTGTTCGCAGACAGTAGTTCGAATCCCGCAGAGGCGTGAAGTTTTCTCCGCTTGATACCGTTGCCATGACAGCGCTACGAAGATCCGGTCGGCTTTTTTTCGGCCGCTATGAGAACTGGCGTTGACGTCTGGATTATCTGGACAATGCTGTCAAAGTTCCTAACCTTGGCGGTGGCAGTTTTCTTTGAGACAGTTTCCAAGCGCCAGCGACGGTGAATGTGTACGTCGGGACATTGCCTCGGATGACAGACATCTGGTCAGTGTCGGGCAACTGTAAACAAGTGATGCGGAAATGATGAACGTACTGTTTAGCAATATCTGAGCAAGCTCGCCGCGTACCAGCGCAGTTCGCAGTTCTTGCGCACGCTCCAAGAGCATCTGCCGACGCTCGCAAAAAGACCTCGCCACGACGGAGCAGCTGAAGGTGAGTGCATTTGATGAAAAATTAAATTCAAGCGAAGAAATTTGCCGACGCAGGGTGGAAAGAGTGCTGAACATCTTACTCGTTCGTGCAGAAAAAGGGATTACTTCCCTTTGTTCGGACGCGTGTAATTTACACGTGTCTGACTAAAGCATAGAAAGTGATGCTTAGTACGAAAAAGCTGCGTTTGTATTCCTAAGAGGTAAGCGAATTCCGGATTTGAACCAGAGTGGGTAGTTCATGAATACTGTCTACCTGTGGCAGCTTAGGTGATCATTTATTTGCATGTGCTTAGCGATAGTGCAATGTAATGGACATTTTGTACGCATAAAATAAAAGCGACGATACAAACGACTGGTTACTTGGACTTTCACCGAAGCTGAGGCGCCAGCGACTGCGATAAGATATGAACTCAGTCGAATGGTGCAAAGAACAGTAGATGAAACGAGTAACTTGAGTTTCGCTCTGGAAGCAACGCTGGGGTGCAAGGAGGATATTTGGAAGAAATTTGGCTCTTATAACTTTCAACCAGATTGGAGACACGCACCCACTGATCGTGCGCTTTGGGTAGCAAGTGGCGTTGTAGCAAATGCTCACTAAAAAAAAAACTACAAGAATCCCGAACAATCTGGAAGTAGTACCGCAAGGCTGCCATCATTCAAGATGATTCTGGTAGCATCACTCGTCAGAAACAAAATAAATCATGTGTCTGCGGCTTTGAGCGCGCACAAACAACCAGTACAACGTTTTGTTGTAACAAGTACCTACAGTGCATTAGAAATGGGTGAAAATGCGGCGGCGATGTAATATGTTCACAAACACAAGTGATGCCGGTCTTCAGTCAGCTGGTTTAATTCCTGTATCTGGTGATTTTAACATGAGTTTAGATTGAGCCTTCAGCAAAAATATTCGCCCTAGTTAGCTCAGCTGCACCCTTCTAAAGAATACATGAGAGAAAATATCAATGCTAATGCCGTGCCTACAAAGAAGGCCATGTAATTTAAATCTATTTATCGAGGCGTTAGAAACACGCATCCTTCTATTCGTGATCATGTTACAGCACTCAAGAGTGCTTAATCAGGAGCCGATGGAACACTTAGCAACCTATGAATGTGACGGGCTTGATAACAGCCGAGTGCTTACGCAGCTGGGATATCCGCTTGAAATTAATTACAGGCTCTTAAAAGCAAGATGTGAAAAAGCAAAGGAAGCTATCGAAAAGGAAGATGTACCTTTACGGTGGGCATATTTGAACTATCGCACGAAGTTTACTTGATCTGCTTTTAAACATCTCCAATTGCTTTTCAATATTAATAGGAGAAATCCCAGTACAGCGCAGGCCGGTGAAAACTTCAGTGATGTAAGGTAATCTCCTGGAGTCCAATCTAGCAATGCAGCGTTTGAGGCGCCTGCGCGGAACCCATGTTTCTTCAACTGTTCTTGTTTTGCACTAGAAAAGATACCAAAAGGAAAAAAAAAAGAAAACTGAATGTGCAAGTTAAAAGGCGTTCTGCTGAAAGGCCACCCTTCATAACGCTTTTGACGGTCTCCAACCTTTGCTCCTGGACCACCTCCAAATCGAGTTGTCATACACGGTATTTCCGGAGCTATGTGCGACCATATCGCTTGGCATGCTCACAAAAATGAAAGTTCTGTTAATTTCAGATGTATTGAAAAGGAAGATGTCGCGCTACTACAAGCTCGTGCCTTATCGGAATTCACTGGAAAGTTAATCGCGGTTGGTTACGAATTATCATTCGAGCCACGAGTCGTCATTGGAACCATTTTAAAGCCAGTGACGGACAAAATGCGGCTTTGGCGTCTGTGTCTGCGTCATTGATATTGAGCGCAAAATCTGCGAAAAATCTCCAGAGAAGCAGCCTAGGAGGCAGGTGGTCCACGTAGGTGACATAACCTTGCGGCATTATCAGAACCAGCAAACCGAATTGCCAGTAAAAATAAAAAGCGACAGTCACGCAGTTGGAGAAAAAAGCAAAATTTTAAGAAAGATAGACAGCTGCTACGTGAATAAACAAATGAGAACTGCGCTAGCTTGCCCACATCACGATTATTCCCGTTGTAGGTTTTCTGGAGAACACGGGGGGAAAGTTGTCTTATGTCTCCGGCTTTGTGCTCACACTTTTTCAGATGTTCGCAAGTGTAGGATTTTCAACATACTAGCGTACACAAGATAATTACGACATAAATTACATCTTCCAGTTTTAGGTTCTCTACATTTTCCCTTTAGTCAAGAGGTAGAAGGCGGCACCATCGTTAGGTCATTTCAGTTCAAAAGCATTAGTCACGAGGTCAAACTGCCACACCGGTTTGCTTAAAGCTTGACCTTGACGGTGACCTTAGGCAAAACGTAAATAAATCCATAATTTTGTGAATTGGAAATATCAAATATGATCAGCAGCATTAAACTAACATCATCTGATGTGATGTTTGTTGAAGGGCCGCTATCTTTGGCGGTATCTCCCCTTTGTGGTACCCCAGTGGCTCTTGAATAAGAGACTGTAAGGCTCCAGGAATCATCGGGCGTGACGGGTCAATGGTAATCAGGCGTCCGAATGGCGACAGCTTGACTATCACGTTGATTCACACGCCGACAAGCATTCAAGTGGTCAACAGGGCGGAAGGGGATCTGTTCGAAGCAAACGGGTCCATTTAGAGAGATGGTCAGGAATAAACCGTAGCTCGTTCCGTTCTCCGCTCCCTTCGGACTACGCGGCCTGCGTTCAGCGACGCGGTGGACATGAGCACCTCCGCCGCATTAGAAAAGCCAGCCCAATTAGGCTGCCTTGACGGAAAAGCAGGTGCACACTCTGCAAGAGTGACAAAGATGCCGGCAGGAGGAAAATAAACCCAAGCCGACGGGAGGTACGGGGCAGACCGGGAATGCCGCAGGCGCCGGCGCTTAGGAGGCGCTCCAGTCTGGAAAGAAGGCTCTCCCGAATGGACGGCGAAACAAGGAAAGCCGGTCAGTGGACTGACGAGCAAGCCCCGGGACAACACCGCTGGCAGTCGGTCCTCCGGCGCAACCAAGCGCCCAAGTCACTGGGGAGAAGCTGAGCCTGATCGAAAGAACAAGGTCAAATCCGCGGCCAGGGCCTCCGTTTCCCCTGACGAAGATTCAGCGGCATGTAAGCGTGGGCACCCTATCCTCTGCATCATGCACTCGATAGTATGTAATTCTTCAATACATCCCTTTTGTTCCCACTGAGTCTAACGGTGTCTCTTTGCCTCTCCGTTCAATGTGGACGCGTGTAGAATGTGGGATGCTCACACTCTAGTTGTTGCCTCTGGAGGAATGGCACATACCCGCGCTGGGACGCTGGGACATCGGCCTCGATTTGACGCAGACCGAAGGAGAAAAAACCTTCACCTAAATTTTGACCAAACTGTACATAAATAAAGATTTAAAATTAAGTCAAGGCGATCGAGTTATAAATTTGGAATGATTTTGACGTTTAAGGACAAGAAATCGAAGAAGCTAAGTTATGAAGATAACCCTTAGAAATAAATGTAAATAAAAATCAATATCACGAAGATCTCGCAGTTGCAGTAATTTAGCTGTGAAGGAACTCGCACATCAGTTTTAGGGTATGCCATTAGACGGTTGCATTGAAGGAGAGAAGGACAGAACTAGTACAGGGCAGACCCAATAAAGCGAGGGGAATTGTAGAATACTTTATTCTCTGGGGCGCGAACCTTCGTGAAGGCAGGAAGCAGGGATCTAAGGATTAAATGTTTGCACATATGCACACACAGATTACACAGCATGGATTTAGAATGGCATAAATAAAGGTTGAGACGTGAAATTATGCAGCGCAAAAGCATCAAACTATCCTCGAATTGCCTTGAACTGCATTTACATCGGTACAGTCGGGGACAAAAGTCTCTGGACCACGAGTTCCTCCTACGAAACCGATAGCTTTACTACTGGCTGGGGGCTGACGACCACATTTTAGGAGATGAATAGAACAAAATCTTGATTTTCACGTCCCAAAATGGGGACTTCAGCCACGGGCTACTAGCAAGAGCTATTACCTTCGCTTCAGGAACACGTCTTCCAGAGACTTTTGTCCCCGACTGTACATTCCATGGGCTATTTTAATTGCTCTAAGTTCGATGTTTCAAGGATGGACTCATGGCTCATGTTGTGAAGTACCTGGTGCGGGGACTGCTCGGCGCTTAAGGCTGCGAGGACCGAGCACATGTCATCCTGAGTTATTCGGATTCGAGCGGGTGCTTCCGAGTACCACACCACCGCGCATGTCAGGCAAGTTATCTGCTGGAAGAGTGGCAAGCATTCGCGTCATCTAACAAGAGGCTAGACAATGGCCGAACGAACGGCAAGTGGGTAAAGACATGGGATGACCAGCGCCGAAACGTTGCTCGCACACCTCGTGGATTGTTGTTCCGCGGGAGCAGCAGTCTACTGGCAGCGTAAGAGATGTGCCAGGAGTGAGTGGCTGCGACGCTAGCTTCGAGTATCATCGCCTGCTTTGTTGGAGCGTATTGAGTCTCCTTTCTTTATCTGTGCGTGCTAGAATTGTGTTTTTTTCCAGGCGGGGCAGCCGAGTAGTCTTTGATCGTTGTAACGCGTGTGTGGAGGCAGCTTCGTCGTCAGCATTATCTCGCGTACCGCGGCTAGCGGACCGTGGTAGTTTTGAGTATCTTGGGCGCTATTGTGGTGTGACGCTTGTGTGAGTGCTCAGCCTTGCTTGGTTGGTGGGGGCCAGTGCATCTTTCTCGTATGTTATAATGCCTGTTTGTTGGGCCGCAAAAAATGGTGTTGTCTGTTTCTTGTGGTGTGTTACTCCTCGGGTCGCACCATGGCTCGCGAACCCCCCTGAAGAGGGAGGTTCGCTGACAGGAAATGTTCAAATCGGGTCGCAGTTGTTGCCTCTGAAGCAATGGCACAGCGTCACAGTCGTTTTTGTTGTTGCTGTTAGCCTATCAAAAGATGGCAGATACCTACACTGGGGTATCGGCCAAGAATCGGGTGACTATTCCCCTGTATTCAGGTAATTGAAATGAAAAGCACGCGGGAAAGCAACACCAGAGGATTCTTCCTCATGAACCGAAAACGGATTAAATTTTTGAGTCAGAAGGGTTGCTAGTGAGCACTTGTGTTATCTTCTTCTTATGTTGCTGTCTTGATTAAGCTCTATGATAAAGAAAGCAAAGCAACTTTCCCACCTGGTACCGTTAGTCGATTTCTGCGCATCTATGTGTTTCAGTAGAGCCGTCCTTATCTTTGTTTCTTCTATCACAACTCTGTTTCTCCATGTCGCAGTACATCTTCATTTCTTCACATCTCCATTGTCAGAGCTATAAATTTCTCGATTTCTGCTTATCCACATGTGTATAACACCTCCGTTTCCCAACTTCTTGATCCCTGCCTTTTACAAAGCCGACAGTTGTAAAGGGATTCACTTCGGTTCAAGATAGAGCCATAGTATGAACTGTAGGGCAATCGTATAAACGTTGTAATCTGCTCTAAGCAAAACCTTCCGCTTTCGAACTGCCATTTCGTTGATTGCCTGAGTAAAGAAAAGAAATTCTGGGAGCGTCTTCTAGGAACTAATTCCTGCACACATATTAGTTTTATTTTTGACAAGATTGCTTATGTGTATCTGACATATCGATTAATTTAATGACATCGACGAGTATAAACTGTTAAAGAGAAAGCGCGGATACTGAAATAGCTAAAAAGCACAATTTTTCTATCACGCCATCCAGCTTAGTTACTAATAAATTCATTATCACGTTCATTACCACGCTTATTGGCGCAATTTCATAAGCACGTATATTTATTTCCGACTGCCGCGACATGGAGCACTACCTGTAGAACCAGCAAAGCCTACATAATCCTCCAAGCTCGGAGAATGTAGAGAAGGAACCAATCCGACTGCAATCGCAGCACCCGGCCTAAGTCTCAGCAATAACACCATTCACAAACAACTGCGCTGATGGAGGAACACACAGTAGCATGCTTCCTGATGAGGTAGAAGCGCATATCACATTATGTGGGAAACGCGGTAAACGATACCGCGACGATCAAGAAAAACCGAGGAGCAGTGTCCTGCGCGCACAGCGGTATTGTTTCCGGTAGAGTTTCACGGCGAGTGAGGCTAATTGCTTCGGCGATGCGGCAATGGGTTTTTGTACACCCCGAACCACAATCGGTGGCGAAATTGATTCTCTCAGCACATACCCATAAACAGGGCATCGGAAGGCAGGGAGCCTGCATTGATTGCAGATAAGCGCAGAGTCGCTGAAACTGTTGACCTAGCACTTCTAGCACAGCAAGTGTCGGAAACACCAGGCAGATCTGGGTAGGGAAAAGGAAAGTATCACACGAATGATGTTTGCACCTCGCAGTTTAGGTGCAAAACTCATTTCGTGAACTGTGCAGCACCGTCTGCACTCGTACACAGCAAATAAGTTATGCCTCTGGCGAAATTCGAATCAGAGATGGCGCACCAAATCCGCCAACAGCAATATAAGATACACTGCCGATGTACTGAATCTCGGCGAAATTTAATCTGGTCTGCAGACGGCCCACAAAGTATGGGTACTACGTAGTTCGTTTCGCCTACAGCCCATAAATCCCGTCAACCAGTGAACAATCGGCTATGCCTTGCACACGGCGATCAGAGAAATAACCGGTTTCGACCAGGTTATGAAAGCGCTTCGTATTTAAACAGTGATTGTTCGGTTTTGCATAAACCACTACCCAGTTCTGTATGAATATCGCTCCCCTCTGGACTTCTCGTTGCTATCATCTTCATCTTCTTCGGTAAAACACAGGTCGGGTGCAAAAGACATTAGACAGCAGATGCCAGCCACCGCGGTGGCTGAGTGGTTATGGCGCTCGGCTGCCGGCCCAAAAGACGCGGGTTCGATCCTGGCCGCGGCGGTCGAATTTGGATATAGGCGAAATTCTAGAGGCCCGTGTACTGTGCGATGTCAGTGCACATTAAAGAACCTATGTGGTCGAAATTACCGGAGCCCTTCACTACGGCGTCTCTCATAGCCTTAGTTGCTTTGGGACGTTAAACCCCTATAAACCGAACCACCAAACCACAGCAGTTGCCTCGGCTGCAACATCTTTTTCTTCATTTTGTAATCTTTATAAAAAAACTGTTACTGCAACTCTCACGGCACGGAACTCTGATGGTGCGCATAACAGGTCAAGTTAGCGCGGATTCTTAATCGGAACTGATGACATTCACTGTCAGCAAAGGATTCGCTGCAAGAATCTGAATGCCAAAACTGATATGAGGACTCCATGCGATGCATGAATGTAGAAAGTGACCAATTCTGTATAGGGCCGCCGTGGTGGCTCAGTGCTTATGGTGCGCGGCTGCTGATCCGAAAGACGTGGGTTCGATCCTGGCTGCAGCGATCAAATTTCGATGGAGGCGATATTCTAGAGGCACGTGTGCTGTGCGATGTCCGTGCACGTTAAAGAACCCCAGAAGATCGAAATTTCTGGAGCCCTTCACTACGGCGTCCCTTATAACCTGAGTGGCTTTGGGACGTTCAAAATCCACAAACCTTCACCAAACTCTGCATACATGGGCATGTAGGCAGAACCCAGGCCATTGAAACGACCCATTAAAACATCGCGTCATACCATTAAAGCGGGGCTTAGGTGTCATTTGAAGTTTTTTAGCATGAAAGGTATTTACGATGAGACCAATAAAATGGTGGCCAGCAACGGTAGATACTCCTGTCTTTGTAAATTTCAGCTGATAGACACCTTGTGTTATTCTTGTGTTGCGAGTGGTATTGCACCATTTTTCTTCTACGTAACGCCATGAATCAACTAGCCAGACAGAATGTCCTGTAGTTCTTTCGGCCGGTCCGTCAATCATTATTATTTAAATAATCAAAGTATAAGTCGATGTTTTAATAAAACTTAATGAAGAAAACAGCTCAAGCGCGCTGAAGAAAAAGGTCAACTGGGAAAAAACATCATGAAGAAAATTATGTGGTACTGCTTCTTTTCAGCTGCGCGAGATTAGGAAACAAACAGTGCACCTCAACACGAGGGGCTGCCGTGCAAAAGAGACGCAATGAGTACCCAAGAAAGATGCGGCACTTTTCAAGTCGCGCAACTGCTGAAGCGAGGTATGGAGGACTCCAAAACGGCGCGATCTGCATCATCTGGCACGCATAAAAACAATGAAGAAATATTGACCGATGTGCTGGCTACCGGCCCCAACTCCCGGCACATGTCAGACTACAATTTAAGAACTACCAGGTATCGCCTCTCCACTGCGGCAATGCATGGACAATAATCGAAGGAGGAAATCAGCTGTGCGCGTGCCTCGCTGACGATTTACACGCGGGCGTATAAGCGCTCGACCTGCTTTTACAAGTGTAGTTGCAGCTGCGTGTAAAAATGCAGGCGGTGCTGGAAATGAGAAACGTACACGTTTTCTCTCTCTGACGGTGGTTTGAGGATGGAGAAAAAAAGAGTGTTACTGGCCGTCATTTGCGGGGTTCAGACAAACTTTTCACTTTGGCTCCGTCGTTGTTAACGTCACTTTCGACGCTTTCGGGTAGAGCGACGATTAAATGGAGAGAAGGAGCCACCTCTCCAACCGGCTTCCTGCTTTAAAACGTCAGGAGAACGAAAAATAGAAAAGAAAGCAGAAATAGAAGTGAAAGAATTCCTTAGCCGAGCAGGCACAGGGCGTCGAATGACCTAAAGAGAGAGAAGGTGAGACGGGAGGAAAATATGTTTTAGAGAAAGGGAGCTAACACTTTTCGAATGAGAAGAGAATGCCACGCGCACACTTCCCCTCACTATCTTCCTACCCCATCGTCTGTTGAACTGTCCTGCTCTGACGCGTCTGGAAACAGTGTAAGACACCCGGCTGACAACAAGGCGCAAAGAGGCTAGAGGAGTGAGGGCGCATGCCATGCTTGACAGGGATTCACCGAAGATGACGTGACAGAAACCATTGCATTCGTGTCTACGAGAGCGCGGAAAACTGCTTTTCGCTAGCTTTTATACTTTATCTTCTTTTTCTCAGTGGGTTTCGTGTGGTCCTTCACTTTATTTTTTTCCTTTCTTTTCTCATCGCTCCAGCCACGCTCAGAGATTCCGCACCAACGGCTTGATCGCCGATGGGAGACGTCCCGTAGTTGTCTCGCTATTTCTCGCTTCTCAGACGCCATCGTTCCGCGTCGCAGTCGTCTTCGACTTTTGGCCCTTCACTTCGGCGACATCTTTCGCAGCGGTTGTTGTTTTCGTTTGCTCATTTCTCTTTTTTTCTTCCTCCGCCATTCGGAGGACATTGAAAGGGACGACTGCGGCATGCGTCGTGGTAACGTCTTTGTTGCGTCGATGTGGGCGGAAATTTCCCGTTAAATATTTTATTTTACTCTGCGTCGAAAGCGACGCCTGCAGATCTCGAATCGCTAAAAGACGGCAGGCTTTTCTCGGTGAAGGAACCCGCTTTAACGCGTGTCAACGGACGGCTACAAACGGTAAATGTGCTTTTAAAGGGACAACGCCAAGCCGTCTGAAAGGGGTACTGCCAAAGCTTTTCATTTATCTTGGTAGATATCTCTGCGTGCGTTCTCACACTCGTCATGCCAGACGGCCACTAAGCATCCGTTCACGTGCTTTGCCGCTGACGACGCCTGACGAAAAGTGGCGCGTTTCTGAGTCGGTTCAAAAAGCGATTTTTGCGATGTGTGGTCATGCGAGAAATGCGGGAATGTGGCCTCAGGACACCAATATATGTTGAACGTTGCCTTCTATACATGTATAGGATCGCCCGCATGCAACTTAGTAGAATGAGTGTTTGCCTCTGCGTTTCATCACGGTGAGACGGGTTATAACGATAGACTAAAAAAACTTTAAATCCGCACTCACTGCAAAGGAGTATGAAAGTTGAAAATTTCTCCCAAGCCTTTTCTTTTTTACTTCTTTGCACCCTTCTAAGGAAAGAGGCCGGGTTCTAAGAACACCTTAGACGGGAAAGCTTTGGCAGGAGATTAAGCGTGATTTCCCCCTTTTCCCTGAGAAGCATTCACACCAACGTGCATGTGACCCACCTCAGTCATGTCATCACCGAGGCAACGCCATCTTCCCGGCCGACAAGTGAAAAGCAGTGGTAATGTGCATCCACGACACTAATGTCGTGCCGCGCACAGAATGTAACCCTGTAACACTCGAATGCACAGCGGGCAAACGGTACATTTCTCTGCAACTGAAGCAATGCTTAACTACAGTGGCTAGGATCTGGAGGGAACGATTGCCATGAAGCAGAGCCACGCAAACATTGAAGCCAAGCCAGCTCGAGCATGTTGCTAGAAAACAACTCTCTGCTGTCTGATTAAGCTCTCCCTTTATCCTGCTGAGCGCTGCTATAACGCTCTTACTAGGGCCACGCCCAGTGAAGCCAGCCAAGCGGTTCCTCCTCTGTCCCGTAATTTCCGACCGAGATGCCTCAGCGGGCTAAAATTCCTGAACAAGGTCTAGAACAAACGTGATGCGAAAGCACCTACTCCTTTTTCAGTGGTCAGACAACAAGTGACAAACGCTGGATTAAGAAGATAGTTGGAAACAGATCGAAGTAGAAGGCGAAGGAAGAAGGCGTACAGAATAGACAGCGGTAACAGGCTAAACAAGGACTCTTCGAGCCACTCTCTGGTAGATTTTTTTTTTCACGCACCGTGAGGAATAGACGAAAAGACGAAGATGATCTTGCTGTCTGGGACGAAAAGAACAAGAAAGTAAACACGAATTAAATTTCTTGCAGGATACTGGGCGCCCCAGTCCATGTCGACAAACCGGAGGGATTGAAGCAAATCCATGGTAGGGCTTTTGAGACGCGTCCACATCCACAAAAGGAGAAAGGGAATCGATCAGACAGCTGCTCAGGGAGCCTTAAAGAGCAGCGCGAACTAGCCTGCAGAAATTTTTTTTTATTGATCTCTGCTTCAGCCCGAGATAGCGTAAAAAACACGTTTATTGACAGAACACCACTCAGAGAAACGAAAAATTTGTCCCGGATCTGTACAGTTCAGTACCAGCTGATAATCGATGCTTTTTCTTTATTCCTTTGTTTCTATTTTAGTAGTTTGGACGCTATGAGCAGTGTGCTAAGCAGACTTCACTACGGGGAAGAAGCTTAAGGTAAACCACAACCACAAGGGGCTCATTTGTATCAACCCTTTTATTTTCAGTCTCAACTCTTCTTCCTGCCATCAAGAGGACTACATAGAGTACTAGTGTATTCAAAAGAACGAAAATCTGATAAAATTAATAAAGTGTGCACAGGCTGAGGTAATGGACAACTTACAGGTTTGAAAGCTAGCTCTGCAGTTATATTTTTTCGCAAGTCACTCCGGTGGGAATTGATGGCGCGAGTAGGAAGGAACACAGAAGGGCTAATAAATAGTATAGGTAGCAAATGTCCTGTGAAAAAAATGTCAGGCATTCTTTAATCGGCCGAAGTCATAGCGAGCGACTGCGAGATATGAGCTGAGCGCCCTTCCCTCCCCTCTCCCCATCGTCCCATCCACCGAACCCTTCAGTCCTTCTCTGGTTATCAGCCTGGGTCGCTCGACACTAAATGGCAGTCGTTATCACTTCAATACAACTTACCGTCGCATCGCTGGCCCACCTATCGTAATATTCTCTTTTGCTATCCTGGGAACTTCCAAATACGGCTATCTCTTTAAAATAATATTTCGGCACAAAGCTTGCGGTACTCCCACTCCTAAACCACCGTGTGCACACAAAGAGAAAACAGGTTAAGCAGTGCTTAGAAAGAACTAATGATCTATGCAGATGTTTGCTTATTTGCAGATTCACTTGATAACGAAGTCCACAGGCACACTAAATTGGTCAAAAATCAGCCGCGAAGGTCTGAGGGCCTGATTATAAAGTGTGCAAACATTTTTATTCATTTGTCTACCTATCCTCGGGCCAATGTTTCATTTCTGATCTAATCCCAAAAGACAATAAAAACGTAAAAATAACAAATCCTTGGAGCATTAATATGAGAGGCCCGAGTCCTATTGCTCTTCGTCTCACTGACTGAAGATGACAAGCCTTTTCATCCGTTCTTAGGGGAACGGCATCACTCCCCGATTGCTCACGGCACTTTGGACTATCAAGGAGAGGGCTATCACGGATAGGACTTTGGAGAGGGCTATCACGGCACGTGATAGTCCTCTCACGCAAACAAATAGACGAGCCGAATGTAGCGACACCTGAGGCGGACGGGTGGCATTAAAATAAAAGCTAGTATTCTCCCGAAGAACAAAAAGGAGCCGAGCTTCTAGGCACTGTCAGTTGCCATGAACAAACATACGCACTTGCTCCTGTTTTCCCTTAAAATCTCGCGAGTGGGACTGACGCCTCTAGTTTGGTCGGCCTCGAAGGATGAAATGTTATCTTCCCTAGTTTTTCTCTCTTCCGTCCTTTCTTCCTTGATTTCCTTAGTCTTCCTGGACACCTAACGAAGGAGGCGAGAGAAGGGTGTAAGGAAAAGAGAACGGTAAAGAGTAGTCGGTTCCCCAGATGTCCTCAGCTTTTCACCTTACCTCCTTTCTGGGCCCCCCGGATGAGACAAACGAGACGCTGTCCCCCTGTCGCGATCAAGGAACGCGGACACTGACTGCAATTTGTTCTTGCGGGCCACTTTGTCTTCAACGATCCGTGCCTGTCCCTGGGTGCGTGTTGGCGTGCGATCAGATCGGGGCGTGCTTTCCCTCTCTTGCCTCTTTGGTTGAGTACCTCTGCAGGCTCGCGATGGTGGTCCGAGTACATCATTATCAGTTGTCTTCAACTTGACAAGGACGTTTTATTTAGCGCGTGTTTTTTGCATACTCTCTGAGCCCATTTAATACCGGGTGTATAGAGCGTAGTAGACTTAAGTGTCTTAAAATAGTGACAATAACGAAGGGTTGATAACTGACGCTGAACCACTAACATGGTTTATGACGTCGTGGTATTGCTGTGCAAAAAGAGCATTGGTCGCCCTTAGGGTGCATGCCCTATGTAAACATAGCTCTATATCTCTCATTGAATCTTGTAGTTATCATGAAACATTTCTACTAAATGGCCTATTATAGTTTATAAATAAACGAAATCAGTGCTCGATATCCCGGCTATTCGTAGAAGTGTGCGTCATGTCATACGTGACAACATTGTTATAGGCTGACTTCTTAACTGCTGTCCCTAATTTCGATTTATCTTACTACAGTTCAAGACTAGAGTTTACATGGCCGGCCATTGCGTTCTCTGTGCTAGTCCCCGCATGAGAATAGTAAAGAAATGCTCGGGAATATTTCGATGTCTCTCGACGAGTGTAGTTGCCTTCTTGATATTTGCATTCATTGAGAATACGCTACATAACTACTCATTCATTATTAAAAAAGAGAACCACCGTTGTAATGTTTTAACTCAGAGTCCTGAACGTGATGCCGCTGCGTTCCTGTCACCCAAAGAAAACATAAGATTGATAGGTGAAGAGTTGGAAGGAGCGCTAGGGAAGCAGTCTCTTCCTGGACACTTTGCACAAAAGTTAACCTTCAGTATAAGTATCAACTCATTCTTCTGACAAGCATCGGCCATTAAGCAGGGGTTGTAAACATCAAAATTTGGTTCAGTACCGAAGTGGAAGAAAATACAGGCTTTTAGAAATATATAAAGAGCGTACATGGTTTGCTTCTGGACCATGCAGTGGGGTTTCTTTTTGTATCGACAGCATTCAAATTATTTAGAATGAGAGAGGAATTCCCGTCCTCACACCGCTAAAACTCGAGGTCTTCAGGGGCACTAGGAAGCCGCTCTGTGTCACTGGCAATGAAACTCCTTAGCCTGCCTATTTTTAACAACAGCTGTCAGTTGATTGCAAGTTTTCATTGTTAAGAAGACGCAAGGTAAATTCCGCTTCGCAGGTGGACAGCTTGTACGCACCAGACAGTGTACTCTTTGCTGCTAAACGACGACCGAACAGCACATAAGAGTACGGTGCAGCGCTGCTGTAAGGGTCAATAATCATAGCCATAAACGAACGGTAAATCACAACACATACGGCAGCGACCTTTGGAGCTAGTGAGGGCTCGTTTCACAGGCCCAATAAGGAACAACTTTTTTCTTGTATAGGACTCTGCGTGTACCAAAAGTTCTTAGTCTTCAAAGCTCTCGCGTTCGGCAATTTAATCTGCAGCAGTTTTGTTTGGGGCGAGCTGCAGGGCCTCTAAACACTGAAAATATTCTTCCGTTTTTTCCCTGCGCTGTTTTGTCGCTGTGCTGCTTTTGTGCGCTGTTTTGACACATTCTGTTTTGACGCGTGCTGTTCTTTCGTGTCCCCACTACACATAGATTGTAGTTGTCGCGGGTACTGCTGTACATAGTTGTCATAATGTATCAACAGAATTTCGGAAGCCGGATGGCGGCAGTTTAGAAACCACGATATTCCTTATCATTGTTTACAACATCATCAGAATCACCGCACTGTTGCCAACGGCAGCGACTCGTTGTTTGTAGTTTTTTTCACCGACCAAACAATGGGTGGCCACCCTTATTTTACATCACCTGCGTCTGATTTGTTACATATTGATCTATCCCATTTCCCTAAAATTAATTTCTTTAGCTCTCTTTTTTGCGTTTTCTCTAGAGATTTTTTCATGTAGATTTCGTTTCTTATCAAAACGTATCAACTACGGCCCTTATACGGCACGACAATTTTGTTTTCGCCAGCAGCGGACGATCCATCTTTCCCCAATCTCTCTTATCTCCGCCGCGTGCTCCCATCTTGTGTGGTTTCAGTGTAGATAAGACATTACACAGCAATGATTGCCGCTGCGTTTCTAAAGTTCCTTTCATTGACATATGGCATGCCGTTACGTTCCTCTCCCTAAACATGTTTCCCGTCGAGGTTGACGCCTTTCCTATTTTTCTTATTTCGTTTACCACGCCTATGGGTCTGTTGGCGCTGAGGTCTTCGGCGTCAACATTTTTTCCGTAACGCAAACGGTGCGCTGAAGATAACACTGTCGCATAGTACCTCATGGTTTCATTTATTTGTCGTTTTTACGTCGTCTGCCACCTTCGATATTATCGACTACGTTAGACTGCAAGAGCTGGCACGTTTGCGCTGACGCGGGACACGCCGGGACGTTCTCGTGGCGCGAGCGCAATCGACCGCAGCTCGTGCCATACGAGCCAGCCGTACCCGGGAGCGGTTTAGAAGAGATCATATTTCCATTACGGGATGTCGCGAGTGTTACCCTGCGGGCAATGGGCACACTTCCCCATCTTTTCTTCTTTTCCTTATCTTACTTATTCTTCCAAATTGAAAGAGCTGTGCTCTGAGGCGCTGGCACTCGTGCTGCTGTTGCCTGGTGGAGAACGCTTTTGTTGTTGCAAAATGCACCTCTTCCTGAAAAAGCCTGCGCAGTGATTTATACACAGCTGTCGAATGCACCTCCAGAGGGTGAGAGGTGTTGCTATCTTACCCTCTCTCTCTCGCCGGTTGTTCTAACAAAGCCTGAGCCAAGTTAGCACATTTTTTTAGAATGCTATGTCCTCTCTTCTTGCCCGCGTCACCTGCAACTGCAGATGAAGGTGAACTTCAAGGTACAGGCTGAGAATTATTGCTGCGTAGAGATCTGCAGTGTCCAGCGAACACTTGTCCTGCAAATGGTATATGCATGCATTGTGCATGCTGTTCTTCAAGTGCCGTGGCTAAGGCGAACCCACACTAACTTCGATTGTTACCTTGAAAGAAAGCAGAAATTGTAACACAGTAATCATAGCGCGGGAAGAACGCAGGAAGAAGACGACACAGGACAAGGGCTTCTCCCGTCTCGTCTTCGGCCTGCGTTCTTCCCGCGCTATAATTTCTGTGTTATAATAAAGTACCAACCTGCCCAAGCCTATTCTATTCTATAGAAAGTAGAAGCACTGTCTATCTTTTCTTGCCCTCACTATCCCGTCTCGTCACGAAGCACAGGCCTATTTATTCATCTTAATCACGTTATTATTTATGGTTCATCCTTACATTGTTTGTGTGCGCAAAAATCTACACACTAGACTGACGTTTCGCCGCCTGTGTGACCCATTCTCAATATAACAGCCTCGCGAACATAATTTAGCCGGTCATCTCCAATTGTGAGGACTCACCTTTCACGTAATCCTCCTGCGAAAACAAAGCGAAGTTACCCATGTACATTTCAGTGAGAAAAAACTGGATAGGACACTTAAGCTGCGTCTTAAGGGTGTGCTAGCGTTAATGGGTTAATGTTCATATACGCGGAACTGGTTACTCTCTAGTGCATTTTCATAGATTGTTGGTAGTGCTTATTCCACTTCTGGTGTAGTGACGTAGTGGTTAAGTGATGCGCCATTGCCCTGTAATGGGAGGTGTTACCACCGGTGTAGCTTGTGAGACTCATGCCGCTCTAACCGAAGTGCCTCTCACGACCAACCATTAATTTACCTGCCACCTGCTACGGTGGGTAGTTTGCTCAGAATCCGGTGCAAAAGTTGGAATGAAGTTGCAACCATTTCTGACATGGCGTCCTATCTGCCATCCAGGGTACCCCAGCCCATTTTTCCCTCAGACGCAGCCGACGCAGGTCTTTCTCCAGAACGAAATCTTATTGCTATAGAGTTAAAATTTGTGGACGCAGTCTTTCTTTTTGCTTTTAAAAACCATGCCCACTTTCTGTGGCACTCTAGGCTTGAGCGGAAGTAAGCCAACTTAGAGAAGGTCAGTAGTCAACTAATCGAGCATCGCGATAGATAGGTATCCTTTCATCCGCTTGTTTGACATGATAGCGTGAAACACGGGTACTCAAATCATGCGTTAAATATGCCAAAATTCTACAAAAGGTAAGGCGGTGCTAAACGCTGTGATCACCACCGGTGGACATCCAGAGTATACTGTCACCGTTACTGGCCTGTATGGCCGCGAAGAATGAAACACCCACCACGGGGAGCGATGTTAACCAATGAGTCCCAGCTCAGTCATGTCGGCCAAGGAAAAACGCTGCTTTTGGCATAAGTGCATGCGGTGGGGTGCCAGATTGCATGTTGGCATTATTTACCGTGCACCAATAACGGAGTGACTGCAGTACCTCACACATTCTCGTACTACAACGCCGATATCGCGACACTCGCAGAAACGTCGGCCCTGTATCGAGCAGGGCTAGAAAGAGAAGTCCTTCTCGGGCTCCGGCCTGCTCTAAGAAGTATGGCCTGGGAAAGTACCTGCTTCAATTCACTCTTTCAGTTTCATATTCTAATACGCAGTGATAAGAAAAAAATTTCACTTCAGCAGGTTGTCACCTTGAAACTTTTCAATATTTGCCTTTACGCACATCCTGTAGTCCGGTATGGGCATATAGTGGCACAAATGCATGCGGAAAACGATGCCTTACATCCTAACAATGTGCGATTCACTGATGACATTGCCTTGCTAATTCACTCAGGAGATGAACTGCAAGGAATAATCAATGGGTAATACAGGCAGAGCAAAACGCTGGGTCTAAAAATTAACATGCAGAAAACCAAAGTACTGTTCAGCAGTCTTGCAAGGAAACAGCAGATCAGAAATGGTACTGAGGTGCTGGAAGTTTTACGGCAATACGTCTACTTAGGGCAGGTAGTGGGTGCTAACCGGGGAGTGCGTTGACATGAGAATCACTCGGAAGATATACTTACTGTGAAGAGCGGAGGGTGTGAAGAAAGCGAAGGAATGAGTAAGCGGTGGGTGGTTACCATCAAAACCTTCCGGAGGGTGGTTCCCGTGGAAGAAGGCGGGTATTCCATGGGTGGATGAATGCTCATCCGGAGTTGGGAAACGTAAAAAGGCGCAGCCAGTGTGTGGTTGCCACGCGAATCACCCGGAGTGCGCTTACCCTGAAAGGAAGAGTTAATGAAAGAAAGAGTTAAAGGAAAAGAGGGTTACCTTGAAAGGAGGAGGGTATGGCAGGCCACCTGCGAACCGAGGCAGATGACGCTGCTGACGTCGACAACACCGTCGATACCGACGCTGACGGTGGTGCCGAAGGCGCGAAATTGAGGATTGATCTAATAAAAAGTGACGCTCTAACTAAATAAAAATTACTCGAAGACCTGGGAGTTTTATTTTGTGTGGGAGTTGGAGAGTCTTGTGTGTAATAATTGGAACTATTCCGGATAGCATATATTTTCATTACCAAAATTGGCACTGATTTTGAATCTGTAAAGTTGCGCGAAGCCAAGAGAATAAGCTTTCTCTTCGAAATAAAACAGAAGGGCTGTAAATTTCAACTTCTTTTAAATGAACGAAACAACTAATGAGTGAATAAATAAACGAATGGATTAATATATTTTTAAAAATGCCATAAATCAGTGTGTGCAACGAGGAAATGAGGAGCCTTGTTGAGCACAACAGTTGAAGTTTCCTAAATGAATAGGGATGATAGATAGCTTTGAAGAGCTAGCTTAGAATGTAGCAGTTCTCCAGATATTGTTCTGTCACTATCGAAGACCTTATGTTTTTCGGAGCTACTTTTGATCGATCGCTGGCCAGTTCTTTTTGTCCTTTGAAAACAAGACTTTAAGCGAGCGATATTTCCTTCACGAAGGAAGAATGGATGGATGGATCGAGGCCAAAGAGCAGAATGAGCAAGGAAAAGAGCTAAAAACAATATTTTCCCTGACTCGAATCCAGGGGGAGCAATGGAATAAACATATATAAAAGATCACACAACAGCATCATCAACAACAACACAAACAACAGGGACACTCTTGGATAGAAGCACTGCCGGCTACCCGTACAATAATCGGAAATGCACGCCGTACATGATAGAATATGTATATTGTACAGGTGCCAGCATTTCTATGCGAAGGGCTACACGACAAAAAATAAGCAATACTTGCTGCGGCCAGTGGAATAAGTCAGGCCTTAAACATCACCAGGTCCGCAGCATCTCCGCATCGATCATTATTCATGCACATAATACAAACACGTGAATGATCTGCGGAAAAAAATTGAAATGAACAAACAGAAAATATAACATAAAATTTCAGATTTCCACCTTATAAAAAGAAAGGGGTAGGTAAGTAATGAAGAAATAAAAAATAGTGCTCATAAAAATGAACGTAAGAGAAATACATCTCGAAAAGTTGTCTATGATAGATGAGGTTGCTGGGAGAGTGAGCCAGGAAGATATTCGGCTAGACGCCCTATCCGTGAAATGGAGGCAGGATTGCCAAGCTCCGTGAACACAGCAGCTTCGATTGTTCAGGCCTGCAGGCGCTCCCAGAAGGCACCGTATTTGTGCCCTCCCGTAGTCGCCCAGCCTGTGAGTCTCCGTTGACCTGGAAACGCTTCGTCTGCTTTCTGCTCGCCGACCGATGCATGCTCGTCTGCTTAGTGTCAGCAGAAGCCCTTCTCATACACTCGCACTGTATGAGGTGACGTTTCTATCTGAGCTTTTGTAAGTTTTGCGTAGGTAATGAACAAATGTTGACTCTGTGCCCCAGAAGCGGGTTCGCTTATTATGGGCGCCCTTTTGTGAGAGCCACGGGGCAGTCCTGAAGAGAAGTTTTATACAGATGGCCCGGAAGATTTTATTACGAAGCAAGGGCATTGTCGCAGAAATCCTCTGAAAGTCATTCCTTTGGCAGAATTCGCTGATTCAGAGCTGGAAAGCGAAATTGAAGGACGCCCAGGCTTTGTTTCTCAGTCGAACAGTTGTTTTCTTTGGTGAGCGGTATACTCAGGCACTAGGTGGCTCTGCGTTTGAGGAAGCTCTGGTCAAAAAGGGTGGATAGATAGGAATTTAGTAGCATCCCATTTTTATCGCGGATATTTGTAAGGTAGCTCCTAATTCCTAGTGTGCTATATGACTTCAAATGAAATGATAATTTTATTCTTTTCCTTTTTAAAATATTCTCTTATCCTTCTTTTCCAGTCGCTTCTTACTTGCTTTTATTTTTTGAAAGCTGAGCATACACTGCCAATTACAAAACCTCATTGCTTCTCGGATTTATGAGGTGACGAGATCTGGAGGGCCTTACATTGCATAAGAATTTGTTCTGTCTCTTTCAATTCAAGTTTTATTTGCATCTATACATGTACAGACGATCGAGTACAGACAAAAAGCCAAATGAATTTGGCTTGACGGGGTCTGTACCCCCTACCGAAAGGGCACTGTGCACAATAAAGTGAACACAAACATACAATACTGGATGAACGAGAAAAAAAGCATTAGTGAACATTGTATAACAGAAATACATACGGGAAAAGAAATCAACGATAGAATGCTGCAAGGAATTATATTACAGAAAGCGAATAGTATAAAATTATGCAAATAATACTTTTGAAATTCATATCTATAAAAAATAAGTTAGTTAAAAGCAGAGAAAATTGGTCAAGCATTCATGGCGTCACTGTATACCAGGGAAAAAAAGGAAACCCCCGTGAGCCCATTAAAAGGAGAGATAGGTATCTATTGAGTTTCTAATGAGTTTTAACAAAGATGGCAGTGCATGGCGTAACATTTGTTGACCGTAGTTAGTGCGCGCTTTAGGAACGTACCATGTTTCTCTGTGACGTGTGTTGTAAATGTTAGAATTCATTGTCAATAGAGATATATGCTCGAAAAATTTCGCGTTCTGTTTTTTCGCAGTAGTGAAACGCTTGATATATGGAGGTGACCGGTTGTAAATTAAGGGCGCTGAAAAGAGGCTGCGTATGAGCGTCATATGAAGAATTGGCGATAGCGCGCACTGCTTTCTTCTGCAATAGTAGAAGTTTTGTGATGTTAGACATCGTGGTGTTTCCCCACACTAAATGACAGTAATTCAGATGGGACAAGAAGAGAGAGTTATAAATCAGTTTCTTGACGCTCAAGGGAAGAAAAAATCGAAGTTTCGTTAGTATTCCCACAACACGAGCAATTTTATTAACAACTGAGTCTGTATAAAGATTACAAAGTAAGTTTTCTTGAAATACGAACCCGAGGCATTTAATGGATGGCACAAAGTTGATAATCGAGGAACCCATTTGCAAATGGCTGCAACCTCAAATCTCGTCTTTGGTATATAATTTTTGTCAGTAGTGCTTCATCCACAAGCAACCAGCCCTAGCTCCAAAACGTAAAGCGCTTTCTGTGGAATTTTCAATAAAATCTTTTCTCTTAAGCTTGGTTTCAGAAGTCATAAAGACTACTAACGTTGACTTCTCCAGCATTTTTTTTTGCCTCTGAGTATTTTCCGTGGTTTGTATGTTCTGTTTCAAACATATTTTGCTATCTTCTTTCCTTTGATATTGGTATTTATTACCGAGCCACCGAGTGCTTCGACTTCGCGCTGTATGGAAATAGCAGCGGCATAAGCGCCTGAAAATTTACGGCACACATCGCTTCTTCTCCATTTCCTGCTTTTTCCATGGCTTTTTTTTCAGTAGCGCGCATCACTAACTGTCACAAGTAGCAACAGTAAACTTTCTCCGCGGAAAAGGGATGCCAGGTGCATAGCCATTACAAGTACAAGCTAGAATGACTGTTCGTGCTTCCTTTAGGGCATAGTTGAGAACAGTGATGGCTTCGTCTAGTCAGAGCAGAGGTGCGTGCGACCAATCTATGCAGACTCCTGCCGTAAAGAATGTTGTCAGTGTATCTATTAATGCATCTAATCTCTAATAAATGCTTGTGGACAAGTCGGCATGTTCTTGCACGGGACCTGTAAGTGGGGACCACGTGCTCGCCTGCGTGTGCATAGAAGATGCTAGCACTGCACCTAATTATTGTCCTGCAGTCAGCCGTTTCATTTGCCGAGGAAACGCCGCGCGCAGAACACCACGTCTGCAGTGAACTCATCGGCCATTTTGCAGTGTATGCCGCGCGCAAAAGGTTCCGATAAGAAAATGCGCATGCGTAGGACTTTATTTGAAAACGACCCATTATTCTATGTTTATCAGCAGGGAAAGAGGAGGAGTTGAAACACACCCACTATGCCCAAGATATCATCAATTCTCGAAGCTCATAGAAGTCATACCGATATCGCTACTTTTGTAAAAAAAAGAACGACACGAAATAATTTCTGCTTTATTTTTATTCTCTAGGATGATTGAGCGTTGTGAAGCAGCAGAAAGGGTGTTTTCGATGTTGTGGTGATTTCAGCTTTAACCATTTAATTGTAGTATTCAGCTTACGATATCATTGGTTGCGTTAAACTAAACGTTGTAATGGCATACAGAGCCTAAGATGCCGAAAATGGTAAGCGAACAGCATATGCCAGTATACGTGCCTTATTCTAAATGGCACTGTGCAAACAAAGATATTTCTTTTAAGCAGCTACCCTGAACGCTTCAGATCCCTCAGACCTGGCACGAGAGCCGACATCCTGTAATCACTGTTTCCTGAAGTCCTCTGTTGTGGAGAATACCACAGCTTGGAGCCTTTTGGACCCCTCGTAAAAGTAAATAAAAGTCGACGCCGCTCAGGAAGAGCGTCGGAAGTGTTTAGGACTCTGGTGAAACCTCTAGCAAAAATAGAAGAAGGAGCATTCTATTCTTGCTCCCTTCAAAGAAAAGTTTCTCTTTCCTGTGCGATGCTGAAACATCTTTTTATATCTGTTCCATGCGCAATGGAAAAGGCGCGAGTGGGACGGAAGGATCTCTTCTTCGCCGGGCTTTCTCGCTCGCGCTGGTTTGAGAACAAGTGCACAAAAGCCCATATCCTCGAATGCCCGGCATCTCCAAGGCGGTTGAACAAAAGATGTGGCCCATCAGGCCAAAACCGATCGTTATCGGCCATCGTTCACTGAGTGCAGCAGCAAACGGCGACCAAGGGGCCACCCGCGCTCTGGAAGAGCTTGCTGGTAGCCGGTCACCGTCAGTGTTTTGTTGCCTGCGAACGGGACGGCTTGTATCGGAGGAAGCACTCTAGTCACAATACCTTCGTTTGCTGCTTTTATCGGGAGCAGAATCCGCCCTTCCGACATCAGTTACTCTGCGTCCCGGAGAAAAGAAAGGAATGAAAAAAACACGGGGTTCAAGATGGAAGCTCGAGGGGTGCTGCCGGCGCCGGAAAAAGTGCAGCCTCTTTGCGCAGGTAAAGAGAGAGATGGTAGATTCATCATCAGCAGTTGCACTATGCAGTTGTGTCGTTACTGAGCATTTGTTTGAAACTAACACTGCATTCAGATCCCTCTGCGTCACCTCTTCCTACATCATGTTGTAGGTAACCGTGTAATGAAAGTTTGGAGTCGGTAGTTCTAATCTGTTATGATCATAAGCATGCCGAATATCCAAGTCCGAGTGTGATCGTAAAGGAGGTTCAAGGCGGCGAGTGTCCTTTATGCTTGGAGGAGAAGAAAAGACAGCGCAGTCTATCAATCGAAGTTCGAACACGGTTATCATTATATGTTGAGAAACATGATGAGAGAGATATGCTGGAATTTGAAGAGAGCTAATGCTATCACTATGTGTCACGATGTTTTTTGATGAATGGTAATGAGAAGCCTGTGTCTGAGTGTGGCCCCGTCTCTGTCACTACAAAGCTAGATTTGGCACTTCATCGTCATCTTAGGCTTATTAAAAGCAGGGATTTGCAGTTAATAGTGTAAGGGGTGTTTCTTTGGGCAGTCGTCACTGGCGTTACTGCCGGCGTCAAATTTCGTAACCGAAAATTCTGATGCTTACGTGTTCTCCGAAGAAAGGGCTATCCAAGAGAGACGCAGAATGGCGCGTGCTGTATTGGCTTCCAGCAGACATGACGCCGAGATTCATCATCATGATCATATTTGTGGTCACGTGACTAGAGAGTGTAGTCAATATACACCTTTGAAGTTGGCGTTCGCATAGTCGTTTGTGGTTTGTGATTGGCGTATTTCTAGGCGCCAAGGCGCGGTGATGAGATGAGGTGTGACGCAGTAAGGTTGAAAATCTCTGGCTTCATCCCGGCTCACTGCGGGTCAGTATTCCGAGGAAAATGTTTCGTGCAAGGCTTGGGGACAGACACTTTCGGGAAACGTATCACTGTGGGCTTGTGACGCAGGCACCCACCTCTCCCGGAGAATGGATATTTAGAAAACGTGACCGAACGTGGCTCACAACGTTTGCTCATGTGATATAACTGGGGGTGGTGCCATTACAGGATAAAGAAAATATAGTGATGTACACCCCCAGCAGGAGGTGTAAAAACTCGCGAACAACGTGAATTTGTGCATGAATTGAAATTTCTGCGTGGCGGCCCTGATCACTGAAGCCGAGCGAATGCTTGATTTTAGGCTACGTTCGGTCGAGCATTATGCGGGTTTTTATTGTTCAAACCGCAAATTTAGTCATGGTTCGAAAGGTTAATGTTGGACTCGGTCACTAGATGCACATTACTATAGTACCTTCGTTACCAACTGCACAAGAGGGGATATATCAGATGATGAAGTCTGTAGTTACGGTGATATGATCAACTTCAGAGAAGAATTCCAAAGACAGCACTTCAATTAGGACCGTTTTGTTCTGCCTACATATAGAATAGATGTTTATCTGGTGTCATGTGGCTTCGGATTGTCCGTTCGACTAACTGTAATTGATCGGCAGCCTTTTATGGCAGTAAACTTTGGCTATTCCTGACATAAATATCTTCGGTGTATTGGGGTGCAAAAAATCCGTATTTTATCACTTGTTGCGGGCAATGTACTAGTGCAGTGTGCGAAATTTAATCAAGTTATTTTCATTAGTTCGTATTTATTTGATTTTCTTGTTTCAGTATTCTGAAGGAAACCTTCAAAATGAAGAAGAAATTGGGAACGTACTGTTGAAGGTACACTGTACTTGTAAATTGTCCACCCGCAGTTTAAAAAAAAAAAACCCATTGATACAGTGTACCCCGATACACAGCAGACATTCATGTTCAAGATAGCAAAAATTTTGCTTTACTTAAAACGCTGCTGATCAAATCCAATTCAAAAACATTCTGATAGATCAGCAGGCCTAGCAGCTAAGAAAGCGTCTTCATTGAGATCTCTTGTGTATTGCATGATGAAATGGGACGTTATACTCCATTGCGATGTGACACCGCGTGGGAGAGACGGGATACCAGAAACACGGACTAGCGCTGGCTTTCAGCTGAACATTCCTTTCAAAGAGCAAGTAGCCGAAAAGGGGAAGGCGCAAAACAACCGAAGTGCGCTGGGTCCAAGAACCAAGCAATAACATAATAAAAGACACTGGACGATCCGCAGCACAAGTGTCACAGCTCCTAACAAGGCCAGCCTCGAAATATATTCCCTAAACGAGACAACCTGGGGCCACACTGAAGGCTCAGGGGGCGGATATCAACTTTGGGCACGCTAGAGCGAGGCGGCAAGTGAACGCGTGCAGTGCAAAACACAATTTGCTGTCGCATTGAGCAAAGTGAGGCAAGTCTAAGAGAGGCGAAGAGAAACTGCACGAAACATCGGAAATGTACACAACATAATAGTTGTGATTAGAAAAAACAAAAACTTAACGTCAGGGTACATTCAGAAAAGACACAGTAGCGCAAAAGGCGAACACGGATGTAGTGAGGGAACAGGATGAGCGGTGTATTCGCTTGTCCTGTTCTCTCACTACGTCCGTGTTGGCCTTTTGCGCTACTTGACAAATTCGTGTCCCGAGCAACAATATGTGCCATAGAATAAAATATTAAAGGTAACCCAAAAAATTCTAAAATACCAACATCCTTCGACACAAACCCGCTTTCAAACTGGGAAAATAACGCCGAAATAATATGCCACGAATTTTGCACAAAAATGAAATCCGAAAATGAACGACCTTGCGCATAACCTACTAATGAAGAATAATAAAGAGTAATACTCGTAATACCATTACTATGCATTATCAGTTAGCGAGATGAACCAGGTGTTACCCTTTTCTCGCCCTGACAACCCTTTGATGTTCCTATTCCTGGAATATGGTAGAAGAGAACTACCCCGCGAATAGAACAGCGATAGACAGGTATCTGGTAATCAATAATTGCAGAATAACGAGTTTTCATTCGATACTTATGCCTTGTTCCAAACGTGCTCGCTTTCGCTGCTGCCACATTTTTTATTTAAAAGGAAAAGAAACGTGCATTCGCCAGCAATTTTTTTTTTGCACATGCAACCAACTTGAGATAAAAAAAAAACGAAGGCAGACGCGACAATTGTGTCTTATGACCTGCTATTCACTGGTAATGACTGCCGTGCTGCCAGCACTGTAAATACGCATTTCACACCATTTAATAGGCTGCAGGATTGCTGCTGTTACAAAGAAAAAAGATTTTGCAAGTATTATATTAGAGAAGTTAATTTTAAGTAAGCTCTGAATCAGGACAAGAATTTTGCGATGGAAGTTCTTCGACTATGTGGTGACGAAAGCTTTCATTACAAACAAATAACAAGCCAGCTCATAGACCACGTTTTCTTGTTACCTCCGCAGTGCTGATCAGTTTCATCTTGAAGGGGCTCCATCAAGAAATTATATTTTTTCGCTAAGCTCGAGAACAACGCATAGATTTAAATTTCAGTCTTGCTTTAGAACTTCCGTCTCCTTCCAGCTCATTTATATGCAAGCAGCTTAGAGTCTTTAGTGTTTTGAAGACGTCCCTCAAAGTGTACACACTAGCAACTAGTTCCGAACTTAACGAGAGTAATGCATATTACAATATCAATTCATTTTCTTGCGCCAATTTTTAACGAAGGAATCACGTCTATTTTCTATCTGACAAAAAAATTCTTATTACCACTTCCGCATTTGCTGAAATGCAAGAAGGAAAAGAGAATAGATCCATCAAAAAATAGTTTTCTCTCTTGATGATCATCGCATGAACGTGCGACATTTTCATGTTTAAAATTATTTCACATGCACGATGTGGCAACTCGAACACAGCATCAATGTCTCTGATTGAAAAAAAAAAAAGATGATAGGCACGAATATAACAGCACCTTCGTGGGAAAAGAGATGTCAGAACCAGATGTTTTATTGTTATCATTGATTCCTAATTGTCTTAGTACGGGCAGGATTTGAAGTAAATTCTAACTGCTGCACTCCCTGTTTTTCAGTTGTGACACTGCGCGTACCCTGTCGTATTTTCAAGACTGTCAACATTGAGTTGAATGCGTCGAGAATATGATCACCACATATCGATATTCTACAGCAGCGGGTTTGATTAGTGGAACTTCTAGATGACTTTCCGGTATAGCAAGCAACGGTTGCACTGTAGGTTTCAGATCCCGTAAAGTAGGACCATCCTGTACATGACAGTGTTCCGGGCGTACGTACACACGCGTACACTCCGTCAGTGGCACGGGTGCGGGCGCCTTCTCCCAGAGGAAGGTGATGTGGACGGGAAGTGCACGCCAGGGAAGTCGTGAGAAATATGGAGGGATACAAAGAGGCAAAAATTAATATCTGCTCGATGGGATTAAGGGAAGGAGTCGCGTTGGCCGGTGCCATAAAAGACGTGCGCAGAAGGCCAGAAGTTGGTCCCGAATTGGTGCCCCGCGAGCTCCACTAGCGTGGAAGGAAGTCTAGGAAAAGGGAGATGGTTGGATAGGGAAGTGGAAGAGTATTTGGGATGGGCAGCATCGCATAGGCCAACGGCAGAGTCACGTACCACATATGTCGACGCTGGCCGGCCCGGACGGAGAGTGTCTGACCATATATTTCCCGGCTCCCTCTCAGCGGACCCTCTTTTGTAAGTGCGCATGCGCCATTTATCTATTTTATTCTTATTCGAATTCGGCCCCGGCCCAAGTTTCTCGGAAATGGCTGAAACGTACGGGGTTTTCCCCCTTTCCTCACTGGCGATTTATTACTTTTTTCGTTTACCGCAACTTTGTTGAAGAGGTGAAACAGGCTGCCGGAGAATTCGCAGAAATCATCAATTCGATGAACATAAGTGCGTCTTAATATTTTTACTAGTCGCTTTAATTTGTAAGGTTTAGCGAGTTCCGGAGAATCAGAAATGCAGGCACTCTCAAATACACTACCCTGTTCGCTGAAGATGAGACAACAATGAATAACAAAATGTTTCGCATAAACCGTTAAAGGAGGGCTAACTGCCCGTAGGCAGACGCAGAATTTTTCAGATTTGCTTCGGGAAAAATAAAAGTTTGATGTTAGCCTAACGTAATTTCAGAGGGCAACATTATTTAGTTAAGCACTCGGAGTATTTCAATACTCACAAGGAGGCCTTAATTTAAAAACTTGCTTTCTCTGAACGTCTTGCTGGGCAAGTTGGTAACTTTACATTTTTGGATACAGGCGCAAAAACAGACACAATACAATGTAGAAAGACGGGGGCGCTCCGCCCCCGTCTTTCTACCTTGTGTTGTGTCTCTTTTCGCGCCTGTAATCAAAGTTGCTTTCTCTGGTTTTTTGATGATTATCATTTTATGTTCGTTAAGTTCAGAGATCAAAGGCTATACCGCTTTGTTGCCATGACGAAGTAGTAGTGCGTTAAATATCAGATTAAAGGGCAGTGGACAAAATATTTCATATACCTGTACAGCAACCCACTGGGGTAGCCTTCATCTTCACTTTGATAATAATTGGTTTTTGGGGAAAAGAAATGTCGCAGTATCTGTCTCATATATCGTTGGTGGTTTAAAGTTTGCGGTACAAACTTCACGCTGGTTAACCACATGCCTGAACTAGACCAACGTAACTGCTCTGCTACTAATGCGGTGTCATATGTGGAACACGGCATAAAACAAGTTAAATTAGAACTGATCTGAAAAAAGGCTTAAAAATTCACACCCGTCTCTTTTTCACGACGCTGAGAGGGCAACCTCTATCACACGTTCTCAAGCAATGTGTTTCTTCAGCTATGCGGCTTTCTAATCCTCAGTATAAAAAACCTGCTTTTAGGGAGGCTAGTTTAGCGGCCACTAAATTTAAACTCCTTCTCTCTACTTCATTCTGTCCTTGGGCTGTTGATAATGATGATGGTCTGGAGGTGAAATTATTTCTAACCGTTACTTGTGCAGGCCAAGGCCGTATGCCATGGCGCACTTTGGCAAACTTCAACCGGCGCCATTACAAATACCATCACCACCTCTCATTAGGGTACTAATGCGAGAAGGTTGCTAGTTAAAGCAGTCAAAATGAAGAAAGATTAATTTTCTAGGGGGTTCCCGAGTGCCAGATGCAAGTTTGTACGTTCGTTTTAATGTTGTTTTCCACCAGAAATGAAGCGTCAGAAGGAACGCTGGCAGCTATGTAAATCAAAGGACGCAGACTCGCAAATCTTCTTAGGCTTGTTCACTTTTACTTGGCGCCATAATGAAAAAAAAAAGAAATTGCAGACGATCAATGGTACTGATGCGGCAGAGTGTGCGTTATCACTAGTGTTTACACCGGATGGAGCAGGTGCTGCCGCCGACGAGTATAGACCAAGCCAGCGGGTGGCGTGACACGAATCCTCAATCACCGCGTGACACGCTGTACCCGCAATCCGCACTCTCAAGATGCAATCAAGAACTCACCGTATGACAAGCTGTACGCCCACTCTGCTCTCCCCTACCCTCCACCTGTAGCCTGCCACTCTCTCTTCATCTTGCCTCTCTTATTTTCTTATTCTTTCCTTGCCTGGAAGTGAAGAGGGGAATTTGTTTCTCTCCACTTTGCTCTCCGCCAACCCAGGTTTCTGACAAACTGATAGGTAGATTTTTGCAAAATGTGGGTTTTATTGCTAACCCATAAAAATATATGTGCGCGTGCGTGTGCGCGCGCGAGTGTGTGCGCGCGAGTGTGTGCGCGTGCGTATGTATGCGCTTGCGTGTGTGCGCGCGTGTGCGTGTGTGTGTGTGCGCATGCGTGCATGCGTACGTGTGTGCGCGCGCGCATGCATGTGTGGGCGTGTGTAGAATTTCTACTGTGAAGAAAAAGAGCAGAATTTTGGGGTCGAGAAATTCTTTTTTTGGGTATCCGCAGCAGTTTTAACTAAAGAACGCCACAATATCATCAGCGAGTGGCCCAGTAAGCAGAAAAACAATTATACAAGCTATAGCTTTTGTCAAAAGTTTGGAGCCCAGCAGGTTCGTTTTTTAGCCACACCTTGTGGCTTGCAATGCATCATTAATGATAAAAATCCCTAGAAAGTAGGAAGATTTCTGATCTTGCCTTCTCCAGTCGGTACGCCTTCCACGAATGGCGCCTCACTACATGGCCTAGAAGAAAATCCCTTGGTATCTAATCATTTCACAAAAGGCTATACGTTATGTGAGGCTAGGCAACGAGAGGCAAAAGCGCAAGAAACTAAGCACGCATTGTTGTCACCTCGAAGCATCGTTTTCTTTCTTTTGCAGAAGAAACACCACTAAAACAGAAATTAGAGAAATGGTTTCCGGATACAGCGCGTTTCGTGCACGATGAAACAAACTCCTGCAAAGACGGAACAGAAAGGAGAGCAAATCTGACTGAGGGAAGACACGGAAAAAAAGAAGAAATGCGGAAATCGTTTGAGCAAGGCGCTGGTTTTGTCGAGGAAGCAATTACGACGTCGGTGGGAAGGCTCTTTCGCAAATGGGGACAGATGGGGAGGGGGGGGGGGGCATTGAAATGATGATATGTTATATTTAAGTTAAATTTTCAACGATACACAGAGACTGTAAAGCGCGCAAAAGACGGCGTTTGAGCTTAGGCTTTCATTGTTCCTTTTCGTTTCCTTCTAGGGAGCTTCAGGAAAACTTCCCCTTCCTGCGTCTTTCGAGGCGGTGAAAATTTTTTCGCGACAAAAAAAAAAAAAAGATTTTTTTTCCGACTTTGTGCGCCGGTTTTCGTTTGGTTAGCGCTGCATTCTTTTTTTACTTTTGGTTGTGTGTACTGCCTGAGGTGCGAACACTTTGAGCAAGGTTCTGACGCATCTATAGTGTTGACATTCCGTTGGAAAGCGGTAAAACACGCGGCACTAAAAATGTGTGAACAACAGCAGGAAGCATCCGGCTTTCGAGTCTTCTGTTTGCACAGAACCAAAGTATATAGAGAAGACAACTGCAGAAATGCTGTTATTCCGCGAAATACTTGAGAAAGAAAGTACCTTATTGCCTGGATCACAAAATGACCATTAGCAATGAAAAAAAAGAAGCTTCGTTATGTTTGGTTAAACGCAGTTCGCTACTTTCTGAAGGGTTTCAGAAACTTCCGCCCGTATGTTGAGTATGTTAGGAATGTTCTTTATTCTTTTGCTGCCTCTTGTGGCCGGATATAGGTTTCATGAACAAGGACTCATGTCGAGAAAAATGAAAAAAAAAAGCAGAAAAAGGCAGCAGCGTAAGCATTTTTAAACGAGGTAAGCTTCATTACGAAAAGGACTTTTTATATAAGACACTGCTTCTTCGACCGAAAAACAGAGCCAATAGATAATTTGATTTTTCTATTTATGACAGTAATTACAGCAAGAATGCATGGAGTCTATCGTAACGCTGAAAGTTTAACCTGATAACAAACCATGCTTCGTCGTGATTAGTAGTTCATCATCCCCTTCTTTTTTGTCGGAAGACCAGAAATGACGTGTAGGATGAAAGTTTACTTGCCCTTTTGTGTTAAAAGTGCCTTTTCAGTTTTCTGTTCACCAGAGACCGAAATGAATTCTTTGTATGTATATCTGCTTTGTTTAGTCAAGATGTGCATGCACTCTGCTCCGGCTGTGGCGGCGGTATTTCGTTGGAAGCTGAACGCAAAGCTGGTCGGTTCTGCTGCGCAGTGCTTGTGCATGCTAAGCGAATTCATGTAGTTGAAATCCATACAGAGCCCTCCACTGCGGCTATTTCTTCTATTTGCTCTTTCGTTCTCTCCTTTCTTTTTCTCCTCACGGCAAAATTGAAGTGTCCGCGGATAGTGAGACAGTTAACGCGCCTTTCCATTCTTTATAACAAATTTACTAAAGCAATCGTAGATTGTAGAAAGCTGGCTTTGCCTTACTAAGATAGTACTTGCAAAAAAAGAAAAGCTTTACAGACGAGCTGCAGCGTAAATTGCAATATTTTCGCCGTGGAAGGCACGTATCAAACATTATGTATGAAGTAGTTCAGACTCCTCCAGAAGTCCACAAGTCTTAGTAAACATAAGTGCGTTTAACAGTCAACTCATAATAGCCCGTTGTGACACCCTGGTGAAGAAACTGATCGGAGTCTCAATCACAGTGTTTTACTAAACAAACTTGGTTTACGTATATTTTTTACTGTAATTTGCGTCCTCAATAAAAGAAAACTTTGTCAAATGTGTTGGTATGAACACAAACGGTTGATCCTATCGCATATAAGCTTGAAGCTGATCGCGAAGGCTTCTGGACAAACGAATCACCAGCGAAAGCTGCTTGAATCACAATCTTTTAGAAAACTCATCAATAACCTTTTATACTGCTTCCGCCTTACCATTTACACTGCTTCCCGCCCGCAAGCTCAATGCCTTGAAGTCAAATTCGGCACCGGCATGGCTAACGGTCGATTCTGCTTCTGCCAACCTGCGAGGAATCTCAAATATAAAAACGTTTTTGATAAAAATAAGTCATTGCGTTTTTAGGGGGAGAAATTTTATTCCTAGCAAGCGTAATTGACGGTTGTAAAGAGCGCTTTGTGCGCCTCGGTTTTGATTTCGACTTATAGCTATTTGGAAAGAAGGAAGGAGTCTTAGTTCAAGCCTTGAATACTTTCTCTTAAAGCTGTCAGTTTGAAGCAGAAATGGTGGACCTAAGAGGCAAGATGAAAAATTATATAAACACATTGCTGTCGGGAAGCTTAGGACTCAATCGCTGTGATATATTTTAACTCTAATATTCCACCCGAATGTAAGGAAGAAAGGAAAGATCAATTTCAGCTCCTTACGTGCCTTCTTCGACGAATGATTTATGAGCAGCGCCTATAAATGAGAACGGCTTTTCTGACGTGACTTTATTGAATGTTGAGAAGGAAGCTCCAAAATAACCGTAGGCTCCGCATGAGGGATAGGAGCAGAAGATTAGAATAAAGGAAAGCAATTCGACCAGGAAGGGTGCCTTACCGCCATACTTCGACGACGTAGGCAATTTGTCTTAAACGTAATTATTTCCAATAGATTGCAGTTCATAAGCAGTCATATGGTGAACCAGTTTTCCAAATTCCAGTGATCTTGTCATCGATATTTATATTTGTCTTAAGGTGTATATTTCATGGCGACGTGAGGCTACGAAGAGAGGCATCGCTTGGTTTGCTCTAGGCTCGTCTTTTTTTTTAGATCGACCATTTATGTCCATTAAAGGTGCTCTAGAAAAACTGCCGCGTGCGCTTAAGGAAGTCGCTCGGAATAAAGGCGCGAGCGACATGAAATTAAAAGCCATAGAAAGTAAAGCAAAACAACGTCTAGAGAAGCAAAAAAATAGGAACAATAAATTTAAGAAACTTTCATGCAGTTAATCGCAAAGACAGAAAGGAGTAACGCTACTGGAATAAAGGAGGATTTTTTATGCCTTTTATGCTCTTTAGCGTCTTTAGCAAATACTCCTTAAGGATAAACAAAAAAAACTCCTTTGAGTCTCGTTGGGTGGTTAACTTTAGAGGCTTGGGGTTCATATTTCAAATATAATGCTAATATAAGAATTCGACTCTAAACGAAACTCCATTGAGATTTACGGCACCCATCTGTTCATGCTTTCTGGCCACGTCAAGACTGAAGAAGCATGGCACTGGTAACGAGGTTAGAATAGATGTGGCTAACCGGCAGGGTTTTGACTTTCTAAACTCCCAATACGAACCTGAAGTTGGAAGACTCAGCCGCTGCTAAAAGTGAACGATTTAAAGCAGACATAAAAAATGAGACGGGGGAGGGTGGAGACGCTCTGGCTCTTTTGAAATAAAAGGAACCGTGCGCTGGCGAGGCGACTGAAACGAAGGAAGCAAAAGTAACGAATTTCACAGAAAGTAATTCAAAATGACGACCCACATTTCGTTTTGCGATCCATCGAATCGATGACGGCGTCGACAACTTTGAAATAGAAGAAAAAAAGAAAGTAATGCAGTTATATATCAGAGAACACAACATATATACTGACGTTGCCACTTCGAATGTGTATCAGCTGATTATGCATTTCCTTCACGTTTTGTTTTTATTATCCTTTTACGTTACTTTTATTTCGTTCTCCTCCACGCCCAGTCCAAATCTTGGCTGTGACGCCAGTTTTATTCAAAACGTTATTTATCCAGAATGTAATGGCCTCAAGTCGTTCTGCACAAGAAGGGCATTTCACCAGCGGTTTCTTTCCATTTTTTCCTTCTGTCTTCTTATGGGCATTCTATTCATGTGTCCGTCGTGTCCTACAGCTGGGCGGGGGAACTATGAAGCCTACACTACAGATCGGAAAGGTATGTAGTTTTTGGGAAGTGGGGAGGGGGGGAAGAGCTCACGCCTTTAAACATATTCTCGATGTAAAGCTGGTAAGCGAAGTTTGAATAAGACCTGGACAAATAGCCATAAAATGCAAATACAAAGGATCTGACATAAAGGGCAAGAAATTGCCTCCAAGGTTTCAAACGTGTTACTTCCACGGCTGCAAAGTAGAAAGGATATTTTAATGAACACTTTTTTTTCGCTGAGTGGAGCGGTTCAAAAAATCGATCTTTAAACTGCATCAAAATATCACGACACTTTAGACCTATTTCCAACTGTCCCGAAACCACTCTTTCAGTTCGAGAATAGGACACAGTGGTCTTACGAGGAAGAAAAACAAGAAACTGCAGGAGCATTGCGTACTATTCTTACCCCGAAATTTGAAACCGAACCAAGCACCCTTCAAAACGCCGCTTTATTTATTATTTAGAAGATCATAAGTAATATTATTGCGAGAAAGGCATATTTTTTATGTACAATCACTCGTCATTCATATAAGTTCTGCTCTTTTTAAAACAGGGAAAATCTGGTGTGGCTGAAACTGTGCCCTGCCAGGATGCTTAGGAAACAGTTGTTATCGACAATCACTGAAATAACAACGGCACGTTGGCAATCAGTACTACAATTTCTCGCATTTTCTCCACACAATTACCTATATTAGTGATAAACACTCTCAAAGTTAAGTTACATGTAACATATGTACCCCCGAAAGAAAGATTGGACAGCCGCCGCAGTAGCACAGTTGCTCATGGTTTCGAATCAAACCAGCGTCATGTGGTTGTGTTTCTTCTGCTTTCAATTGAATTTTCTTTAAGGTTTGAAATAATTCCTCTACTAATCTTCCATTGATCAAAAGCTTAAACGAAGATAACCTCGTAATATTCTATACTTGTATCGATATTACACTCCCATTATGCAAATACCGTTGCTCCAGCAGTTTTTAGTTCTGCGACTGGTAGTTAAATAATGATATTCATTCCCTGTGATTAATACCAGTGCTAGAAAGAGCCTACAGGAAAGCGAAACACCGTTCTCCAGAGCAAACCAGCGTGACCAATAAACAATGGTTACGCAGCATAGTGCTGTCTGAGTTGCTCTATGATGTGTACGCACGAACACACGCACGAAGTGTCATACAGGCTTATGCTCACTCTCACGCACCCAGACTTGCGCTTACACTAGCCATTTGCTCCCATACCCGGATATTCACATACGGCCACTCCAAGTTTGCGAGAGCGAGTTACATATTTGAACCTCGCCGGATAGAGTAGTTTGGCGCAAAAAATGATTCCACCTCATCAACCAGTGCTCGCTGAACGAATGAGTCGTACAGGACAGAAGCAGGGGGAGACGGCATGGAGAGGGGGGCATGCGTCGAGATGGGGCGCAAAGGAAAAAAAAGGCAAGCACCACAGTGAAGATACGGCAGGATTGTGAGGGGACCGACAGTATCCTGCGGGGCGAAGGAGGCTTGAAAGGCTGATAGAGGTCGAAGGAAGCGAAGAGGCAGAAGTTGGCATCATTCGTTAGGCAGGGTGGGGACATTAGAGGTGCAGGCATCACAGAAAGTCATCCATGCTAAAGACAGAGGCGACTTACACGGCAGGTTGAATGGAGAAGGCGATGTACAGAAGAGAATTGAGGGGCGTACAGGGCTAAGGAAGAGAAGAAACGGTTGTGGCTGGCATTGAAAAACAGGCATGAGAGGCAAACGGTGTAAAGGGAAGTAGTTGCAGCAGACAAGCCGTAAAGGCGACTGCAATCCATGTGTGCAACACAGACGAGATGCATTATTCAAGAGATGCCTTCCAGGTATCGAAGCTGTGGTTCATTTCCAGCTCCTTGAGGGCAAAGCAGGGAGTTCCATTGTCGCTGTGCTTCGGCAACGGCACAGTATTGTCAGCGAGGACCTCCCTTTCGGGACCTATTCCTCCTACTGTTGGCAAATGAGGGCAGAAAAAAGTTATCTGCCATGACGGGCTAAGCTCTGGCAGTGATCAAATTACGTGAAGTGACTTATATATTAACCCTCTCTTCAGTTATGGAATGCTCTCTTCAAGGTAGTACAAAATAATAAAATAAATGGGAGAGAGTGCTGAAAAGAATAGACGTGCTTGGGCGACGTTCGAGTTCCAAGTAAAGCCGATGGAGAGGGGAGGATTAGTCTAGATTGGGCGCAAGGGAAACAAATCGCAAGCATCACAGCGAAGATACGGCAGGAGTGTAAGAGGACCGACACTATCCTGCTTACAGTTTATCGATATAGATAAAAGGAAAGATGGCCTTTTGAAAGTATGGGATAGTAAAATCGTGGCAAAACTCTTGCTTTCCCGAATTTGGAAGGGGCACACCGATAAATATACGGTTTTCTGCCTGGTGACCAAAGACGAGAGACACCGGGGAAAAAAAAACCCTGGCCGACTTCTATTAAATCCTCCGCTACGAGGAGTATAAACTTTTTGTATCGGTCATTAAAAAAATATCAGCGTTTTGGGCATTTAGGCCAAATGCGAATTAAGTGTGCTAGCAGTTCAGTTTTCCTTTCGGTTCTGGTGTACAGATCCAGTGTTCCGGCATGGCAGTTGTTATGATAGCGATAATTGGTTAATGCCCATATATGTGGAATTGATCATTATCTGGAAGTCTTCCTGCCGTTCTTGACGCAGTGGTGCTGAGGTCAAGTTAGATGTAGGGTGCCTCGATGCCAGCGCCGCCGGGGTAGAGACAACTTCAGCGGCGCCGCCATATTGAATCACACGGGATCAGCGGTGCTAGCGTTTGTAACGGTGTCGTTCATGCTCTCGGCGCGCTTCAAAGAGCTTTAACTTGAATGGCCTTTTGCAGCGAGAGCTACACTGGGCTACCAGTCGAGCATTTCGCGGTACATGGGAGAGGAAAGTTGTGATTCAATGTGGTTGTCTTCACCGGGAGCTGGCATCGAGGCACCAAAGTTAGATAGGCCACGGCTCTTCTATGGCGGGTGCTGCCATAGGCGTGACTTGGGTTATGGTGCGACTAAAAAGTGTGGCTAAAAAACGAACCCGCTGGGCTCCAAACTTTTGCCAAGAGCTATAGCTTGTACAATTGTTTTTTGCTTACTGGGTCATTCGCTGATGATATTGTAACACACACACACACACACACACACACACACACACACACACACACACACACACACACACACACACACACACACACACACACACACACACACACACACACACACACACACACACACACACACACACACACACACACACACACACACACACACACACACACACACACACACACACACACACACACACACACACACACACACACACACACACACACACACACACACACACACACACACACACACACACACACACACACACACACACACACACACACACACACACACACACACACACACACACACACACACACACACACACACACACACACACACACACACACACACACACACACACACACACACACACACACACACACACACACACACACACACACACACACACACACACACACACACACACACACACACACACACACACGCGCGCGCGCGCGCACACACACACGCACACGCGCACGCGCACACGCACACGCGCACGCGCACGCGCACACACACAGCTGCTAAGTGCAGGGAATGGCCACTATAAGGGCTAGTGCACTAAAAACAAAGCTGCATACAGGAAGGACGAAATATGACTGAGTAATAGAAAATATGCAGTGCAAAATAAGGTCTTACCATCACCGCGCATTTCGATACATCATGTAGGTGTTCAATAACTATTAAGTGAATTTCACTTTTTTCATTCGTTCGGCAACTTCTGGTCAAGCGTGCCTGGATAAATTTCTGCAGAGTTACAAGGAGTATACCTTCCGCACCTATTGTACTGTATTCGCATACGATTCCAGGAAAGTTTCGATAATGAAACCTGACGCCCGCTGAAGTGGAAAATATTGATACAGCTGCAGAGGTATGCACGGAAACAGTCATTACAAGGTGGCGCTAAGTGCTGAAACAAAGAGAAATATGCGCAACCAACATTGTCACTTTGACGCGTATGTCCCTAAGGAGCGGGAATTCACACACACGCACAGCTGCTAAGTGCAGGGAATGGCCACTATAAGGGCTAGTGCACTAAAAACAAAGCTGCATACAGGAAGGACGAAATATGACTGAGTAATAGAAAATATGCAGTGCAAAATAAGGTCTTACCATCACCGCGCATTTTGATACATCATGTAGGTGTTCAATAACTATTAAGTGAATTTCACTTTTTTCACTCGTTCGGCAACTTCTGGACAAGCGTGCCTGGATAAATTTCTGCAGAGCTACAAGGAGTACACCTTCTGCACCTATTGTACTGTATTCGCATACGATTCAAGGAAAGTTTCGATAATGAAACCTGACGCCCGCAGAAGTGGAAAATACTGATACAGCTGCAGAGAAATGCACGGAAACACTCATTACAAGATGGCGCTAAGTGCTGAAACAAAAGAGAAATATGCGCAACCAACACCGTCACCTTGACGCGTATGCCCCTAAGGAGCGGGAATTAGTTGCCACAAGCATGGCTCAGCTTAACCTGTACACCAGACCCTAGCAACTTGATCGTTACCAACAACTTGAGTGTTCGAATTCAGTTTGCATATTTGCACTACAGCAAGCGTTTGCTTTCTCTGCTGCGGAAAGTAACTGCATGCCGTCGTCGACCCCGCAAAGGTGATCCGAGCTGGACGCTTTTTCCAGAAGAATGGGCACTTCTTGGTTGTCCTAAACGTCTACTGCCTCGAAGGAATAAGTCATCATCATCATCATCTTCATGTTAATGATGACTAATGCTGTGCGAGAGCATAAGAACATCGTTGTGAGCTGCCATGAACAGCCACATACACCACATAAGGGGAGAGGAGGATTTCTCTCTCCATTTTTCTACCTGTCAAATAAGAAAGATAGCATGTGTCCCCCACCCATGTCACCTGCCAGGTGGCAAGGTGGCAAATGTAGAAAAGAAAACGCTCACCCCGTTCTTTACTTTCTATACTCGGAGAATATACTCAAGTTGCAGTGAATACGCATTCACAAACCCCAAAGTGGCAATGCTCCTCAGAATATTGCCACAACATCTCCTTGCTGAAGTTTGTCGTTCGCTTATGTTAGGTAGAAGGCCGAACATTAGCTCGGCCACCTCCAAGTCCCGCCGTCAACATTTCCAGCCTTTTCTGCGTGCGCACATTAATACGTGCCTAAACCACGCAGTCGTCTTAATCGCAGTCGGTGGTGAAGTTGCCAGCGCCTTGTCAACGAATGTGTAAACAAATGAGGCCAGCTTATCTCGGCCCGGTAGCCAGTGGCCTCTGGCAGTTGAACAAATTGCGGAGGTGAGCTCGGAGGTTGGGGAGCAGGGGCATGTCGCAGGACCTGGGCTGATTAATTATGCCGAGGCGCTGACGCAGGTAGGGTAACTCTACTTGGGAATGCAAGAGTGGTGTGGGAGTGACTGGCATAAAACCCACGAGGTCAGCATGGGTTTTGCGGGCTAGGTCTCAAAAAAGTACGCCCAATTAAGATGTGCCGGAAGACGGAACGAAAGAGCAAGACTCTCCATCTTTTAGGAAGTGTGCAGCTTTTACTAAAACCATGCAGTACTCCGGAACCCAGTGCCGAAATTGATTGGCTGAAGCGAAGTGCGCTTTCAACTTAAGGACGCTTCGTGAATGGCCTGCGCTCGTCTTTTATCCACCCCACAGCTGGTGCCAGCGATATGTTGGTAATACCCAGCTATTATGAACAAAAATAATTTTCAATGGACATTAATTTATGAACGCATCATATATTAAAAGATTTTTTTATGGCGATAAATATACCCTGAGATTTGCTATTAATCTTTACACTACGATCAAAAACGTTCCCATCTGTTTTCTATGGAAGACTGAGCTGCTCAATGCGAGCGATGGAAAAACCTTAAAAAAGGATTTGGTTATTCATTCGAAGAACAGACCATTACCTTAAATATTTCCTTAACAGTACTTTACAATATTCCACTATCCAAAATTTTTCTCAAAGAAAGCTGTATTTTAACAGCCACGGCATGAGGCAATCTTATTGCATTGTTGTGAAGAATGCCTGGTTTCTGAGTTCAGGTCGTCATCTGACTCTGGCTACATATGTAGCGTGCATGGTAATGCATAAATTAACAGATAGTGACGTGTTTGTAACCGGCAGAGAAAGACGCATGGGAGCAATGGTGCAGCGGAAATTCACAACTCGATGTAACAGCGCGCCGCGGTCCGTAGTTAATTTACAAGTCGTGTCCGCATTGTTCACGCCATTTTGGATTACCGCTGGAGCCAGAGTTTAGCGCACATCGGTTAGTGCTAAGTTGACAAAGATCACACGAATTCACTGGTGTAAATCTGTATCCGCACAGCTCTGATTACTTGGTGCAAAGATTTAAAAAAATTCTTGGAGTTGAAGCATGTTTTGCAATTTCTTAGTAATTAATTACGGAAAATAATTTTTCACTTACTAAGAAAACATGCCGGGGCGCGACCTCCGCACTTGCCGAAAATAGCTGGCAGCCTTATTATTCACGCGTAGCCTTCAATGTAAGTTTAAAAACTGTAAATAAAGCTAAAAGATCAAACGATTGACGCAGTGTACATTGCCTTTTTCGAGAGTAAAACACGCCAAAAGGAGACACCAGCCTACTTGCCTTATTTTTATTTTCTTTGTTCTTTACTTCAAATCAGTTTATTATAACAGAATGACCTCCCACACCACGAACTGTCAGGAAGACCCTCTCTTGGTGAGTGTATCAACAATTCAAGAAATGGGGCAGGAAAGTAAAAGAAGTGCACAAATTGACCGTAATCGTAAGATATATTATGCAAGGTGCTTTGGAACAAATCTGTTATAACATACGCATAATAAATTATTCAAAACTGCGGAAACGATAATTAAAGCTTATCACTGGCATAAGCTCAGAATTAAAAAAAAAATAGAGCGTTATTGCTATTTGATGGAAGAACACAATACAAAGTAACAAATAAAGTAAAGAATCGGTAAAAGGCACAAACTCGCAACAAAGATGCAAAGGACTGAAAAGCAAATAAAAGCTTTAATATTCCCTTGACAATACCTCTGCAATAACTAATGTAATGAGCTTCAGGTGCGTGATGATGTCAGGTGTAATAATGGCGGGTAAAAATTTACAAATTCATATCGTTGAAAGAGCACGAATTGCTTAACAGAGTTAATAAAACTTTAGAGAGTTGTATGTTATCATGTTGAAAATATATGGTTTTATTTGTGTTTTTGAGATGTAGGAGACCAATCTGATTTATCATGAGTGAATTTTTACGATCACGATACATAAGTTGTGCTAGTTTAAGCTTCAGTGGAAGGTCCAGTGGCCTAATAAAATTTGGGTTACCATAACTATGCAAGGTGCTATGCCTTTGGGGAGTAAAAAGATTACGTGAATGGGGGGGGGGGGGTGGTCTTGATTTTGCAAATTACAAATGCACAAAAGGTGAATGTAGTACGTATGTCCCCATGATGATAGGCAGTCAGCAAGAATGTTTGCAAGGATATTGATGAGAGCTAAGGATATGGGGCTGAAAACAATGACTTGTTCTACTTATTACGCGAATACTAAAAAGAAAATTCAGAAGTTATGGTTATAATGTGCACTGCACCCCATTCTTATTCTCCTAGTTATTTCACTCCCGTGCTTTGGATCAGCGTTCGTTAACTACCCAAAGTTGCTAACTACCCAACACTCCGCTGCCTATCGTAAACTCCTGTTCATTTCCGAGACTGTTTATTTTCTGCATGTTATTTAAGTCCTACTTTCCAGCTTTATCTTTCTAACTCTTTATTAGCGCTTTGTAAGTTGTCCCATAATTTATTATCAAGGCAATATTATAAGCGAATCGCAGATTACTAATTTGTTCTTCATAAATATCTATTCCCAAATCTTCTCGGTCCAGATCTCTGAATACATCCTTTTCAAGCACACTATGGGGGGGTTAAGGTAGTTTTGCAGCCATTATAGATATCTTCGAGTATTTATACATATGGCTCTTCTCCACTGTGGTTCTACAACACCTGCATGGCAGCTTAGATAGCAATATGTTATAAGCAGCCTCCTTTGAGTCGCGGATCTGACTGCCATCTTGGTCAGTCGCTCCGAAGCCACTGGGAACTGATGGCCGGGCATTAATTGTTCCTTCCTTCGATAACTGGGGGCTCTAAAAAAAGGAGCTAAACGTATACCTTTCTCGTCACAAGATTACCCAAGTGTTTTCTTGCTAAATAACGTGGTTAGCCAATTATGTGTAACTGGCTGATGAACTCCCCCTTATCAGGGCAGATAATTTTACAAGTGGATTGCATCAAGCGCTCGCGATATATTTGCAATTCATCGGCTTGCCTTTCTGGAAGAAAGAAAATTTTTTCGCTGTTCGAATGAAAATTGCTTGTTAATGATTTCGCACTGAAAGTTTGGGACTTGGTGCGTGATTGTTTTGGGTTGTTGTTGGTGTTTAAATATATATATTGAAACCTCTGAATAAAAAAAAAAAGAAACCTGACGCGAGTAAGTGCTGTGTCCGCTTTTGTGTCGTTGTTTGCTTGAAGTATTCCACTAAGACATTTATCCACGAACTCCTTCGTGCTGGAAAGCTGAACGACTATCCGCTGACCCACGGGAAAACCAGAATGCTGCACATTATATAGGGTAGTTCTTTCTTTCAACGACTTAAAAGGCCATAAGACGCAGGCATTAAAACATAGGCATACCTAAAATCGGAACATCGTGGTCTACTGCCATCAAGGAAGATAATACTTTCCCGAGAAAAATGCAAAACTTCGGACTGGTGGGGCAGTCGAGGCGACAGTGTCTCTTCGTGATTAACGTCCCACTCACTTTGCTGCCTTCCGTGCCAGTGCGCTGTTTATCCAAAGCCGTACTCAAACCACTGTTTTTCTAGCGACCAAATCTTGCATCGCCATCAAGACGGCGCAGAGAAACGAAGAGAAGGAGAAAGATAACAAGAAGAAAGAGTGGTGGGAAGCGACGCTCTCGTATCGTGGCACTCTCCCGTCTACTGGGTTGAGCCAGCAGCAATGGAGCAAACAAGTCAGCCGGGACATGTCGGCGCTTCTTTTTTTTACACGCCAAAGCTGTCTATCAGATCCGGTGACATATTACCATGTTACCATGTTACGATGACAAGGCGAACCTAAGCTGGGAGCGAAACAGATGGCCACTTGGAGACAGAAGTGCTTCTGGGGTGTGAACCGGTGCCTACGGGAAAAGGCAGACTCTGCAGAAGCGATAGTTGGACAGATGCTTGACAGTCCGGAGGGAAGAATCCTAGGCTCTCTCACTGTTTAGAGAAAGGCCACTGGCGCTTTTTTGAAATAAGCCTAAATAAGCAGAAAAAGTTGGTTTAAACGGCAACATAGCCGACGAAGTTATTAAGAGCAGCACTTTTTTATTTATTTATTTATTTATCTATTTATTTACTTATTTATTTATTTATTTATTTATTTATTTATTTATTTATTTATTTATTTATTTAAATACCCTAAAGTCCCAATGCGGGCATTACGTAGGGGGGCATTCATCAAAGAAAACTTGACAAATATGCAACCCAGAATATAAACGGCTGAACACAGAAATAAACAAGCTAAGAAGCCAGGTACAAGTTAATAGGAAGGGGGGGGGGGGGGGGGAATGGCTAGGAACAGGCACTGAAAAAATGCACATGTAGCAAATTCCACCAAACAAAACGAAAATCGCACCTTCAGAAGTTGCAAAACATGTTACAAGGCATCTAACATTTCATGAAACGTTACGGCCGACACGCACACACTAAAGCATACGAGAAAAAAAAAACGGATTTCATTCTACATTAGAATTTTCTATATTTGACCAAAGAGTTGCTTGAAATGATGTTCCAGTGATAGCCTCAATGATAGCAGGAAGCGAATTCCACTCTTCAGTAGCTAATACCAAAGGTGAGTATTTGTGTCGCTCCGTCCGAGCGAAAATGGCTTTAGTGTTCTTCATATGATCTACACGAGCTGATGTGTGCGGTGCCGGGAGAAGATGTGAAGTTGAAAACGGTGTGTTGCTGTGATAGAGAGTACAAAAGAAAGATAAACGGCTGAATTTTCTGAGCAGAACATCAGTCTCCTTGGATGTGAGGGTAGTTAGAACTATAACTACAACTACAGCTGCGCTTGATTGGTTTCTAGACGTGTGAGTGGTAGCAGACACATCCGAGAGAGCGCTTACCGCGTGGTGGTTGTCTTGACTTTCCGATTTTGCGAGTTAGAAAGTGGAGGACATATTTATTTCCCTGGACAATTGGAACATGCGAGGGAATGCGACCTAGTGGTTTTGCTGTGTAATACACTGCGTATTATTTACGAAACCGAGTCTACAAGAGCCAATATTTTTTGTGCCTGCTAGTGATATATTAACAAGTACTCACAGTTACACAACAGCAACAGTTCGCAGCATATTTCTCAAACGAAACCGACTTTCCAGCTTCCGTAAAAGCAACGGGAATACTGCATCATTATTCGCAGAAATATATGATCATGCCAGGCGAAAAAAGTATAAGTTAAATTTCGAACGCGGAATGCCAGAGATACAGGAAATAGGCATTTTGTATTTTTGTTACTATTTATTGTGTTTCCATTAGTATGAGTGCAGAGTTTTGCGGTTTTCTTGAAATTGAAAAATGAACGTAATATACTCTTGTCATTCATAAAAGCACTTTTTTTTCAGTTATTCTACCAGCCATTAAAACAATGATATAGAGGAAGCTAAGAAGTTTTATTTGGCATTTTCATTTCTTGAGCTTTATCTGCTTGAAAAACGAACAAAAACGCCGATTTGGAAGATATGTTCACCATTTTCTTTGGCAGCTGCTTGGAGTGAGCGAGGTTATATTTTATTTTATATGGGCCTGATTGTTTATTGAGTTGAATATTTAAAAAAAACTGAAAACAACCAGTTTGAGAAACTACACATACGGCGCAATTTCTGGAAGGGAGGCTCAGTTTGAGACCCTGTTCCTACATCCTGGACGAAGTGCGCCATATGAAGAAAATTTTGTGTATACGCGGTTCGCGTGTAGCAGTTTGTGTATACGCGCAGCGACTGCGGCAACAGCTGTGACGTGAACTATCAGTACAGGAGTATATATGTTGGCGCAAAGTGTGAGCTACTTAAGTGATGTTCACTGAGTTTTCGGCAAACTATATTGGCTGTAACATTACACTAATATAAATTACGAATTTCTCTTTTTAGCGCGTTATTGACGGATTAGAATGTGAATTGTTTGTCTTAGATTTTATTAAAGTTCAAGCAACCGTAAGAAACTTGTGCTTTAAGAGTAGCACTAGTAGGCTTCTGCATATCATTCTTCACTACTTTAAGTCCGTCAGGCAGTAGTAGTTATTTTTATTATTCCTTGACGTTACTTCGGAGACCGCGTAATTGACAGCCTTTTCTTTAAGATGCTTTCGTTGTGGTATTTTGATAAATAACAGCGCTGTCCTTTTCGTGTCCGCTCTTATCTAGGAAGAGCAACTATCCCTACAAGAGGCACATTTATGATTTTGTTTTGCGGTCCTTATAAGGTATTTGTTTCTTGCCCGATATTGTCGCTCCTATATCCAAAGGCGATTTGCCTAAAAAAACTTATTTGACGACAAAGACCGTCTTTTCTTACAGCTCTCAGTATTCTGCTGCTGATATCGTTGCGTTGGCCGCCCAGGCTTTTCTAAGCTCGATACTTGCAATATATAATCCGCACTTAATGGGTTCCCTATGAACTTCAGGAGTTTGCGCTATGACTCCTTAATAAACGAAACTAAACCTTGAGAACCACAAACACAAACGGGATATTGCATGTTCACAGTTTAGCATCCTGTCTTCCTCGGCAGTTGACGGAGGAAATAGGTGAGGACTACAGAAACGCTACGGTAGTATCCAGGAAGTGGCCTACGAGGAGGCCTCCAAGTATCGCAAGCGAGACGCGTTTGCGTTCACGGTTACAATCCATACATTGAACATCGCCTTTGCGCGCTGGCCGGCAGGTCCCTATCCCGCACTCATGAAATTTCCGGGTGCCAGATAAAAGCGCGTGCCTTCCCCAATCACGCAGTTCCATCCCTCATTTAGCCCTCCGTCTATTTTACTCTTCCCTGTCTACTCTTCCCTATCCCACTTTATGCGGGATCGTCCTCTTACTGTTAATCACTACCGAGGAGCAGTGGGAGGTGGCGCTGCGCAGCTTGGAGCCGAGCTTTCTGGCTCGGCGTATACAAACGGGATGACGGGGTCGCCGAGGCATTTAAGCTCTTGGCCATCCGGCAGGGTTGACCTGCTGCATTAGGAGGGGCTCCACTCTGTTTCACTCAACTAATTAAGTTTATTTTCTGTCTCTCTGCTTATTGTCTGTCTTGACATAAAAAAATCGGGGTTGTCGAAGGTACAACAGACAGTCCATGCTAGATAGCAGGCTTTACTGTTTCATTTTATGAGTGAACATTGTAGCTTTTATGGGTTTGTTTGCCGGACCAGCCACAAAGTAGACGCGAAGTTGTCGCATTGTCTCCGCGCAAAGATAAAGTTAGCTAGTTTAGTAGGGTTGAAATATACGATTACGATACACAGCTTATGCATACCTAGCAGCGCATGGAACTGAAGATTTAGGCTCCACCCTAACAGGCACATTATCGATGACGGTCCTGCATCTACTGGTAGGCATATCCATGGATGTTAAGGAAAGTAGTAAAAGAGCAAAGCGGCAAAATCATGGTATAAAATTGTTCTGATGTCTACTACACACCTCATGTATTATATATGTGATGGACTCATTACCAGCACGTCATTTGTCTAAGCGAGTAGTGCGGGGATATGAGACTTTTGATTGAGAAGATATTAAGATTACCACCGCAGGAAATTGGGAGATGTACTGTGATATTTACTAAATCGAGAGTTCCTTGACAATGTAGGACATGCATTGGGCTGAGCTTACTACTTCTTGGTGCTCCAGTGCTGTCTATAATACACGCGTTTTCATAACATGTTGTGTCTGTCTGCGTCTTTGCGCTTTTAAAATCCTTAAACGATGCGCGAAAGCAAGAATCAAAAGCCATTTGAGTGGAGTATCGCCAAAAGGTGCGCACAGTTGTATGCAGACAGGGTGGAATGAAACACAAAGCCGCTGCAGCAAGTAGCCGGTCCTGCAAAAAGAAGAAACAGCAGGAACATACAAACAAAACAGCAACAATGTCTTGGGTCGGTTCATGATCATGGTCGCTATTAAAAGCCAGGCGTGTTTTCTGCTGAATAAAGCAAGCACGCGACGTACAAGAGTGGCGTACCACCTTGGCTGCTTCCTTTCATTATTCTTTCTCGCGACCACATCGCCACTCAATCTCGCCTTTGCGTCGCCTCTCGCCGGGAGATTGCCGTGGCCGTGTATTAATACAGCACGACGCGGGTCCCCTGCGGCGTGGCGGGATGCTGCCGCTTTCGGGTCGTTCCGGTTAAGACGCCCCGCCATGCTTCGACATTTACGATGCAGTGACGGGGGGTCGTTTCGACTTTTATGGCGTCATTTATAGGAGGCGGCGAGCTATGGCTTCTGGGAAAAGAAAGCAGAAAGAAAAACGGAAGAGGTCACTTGCTGAAGAGGGCAGGACATGGTGGCACGAAGAAAGCTAAGATATCAATAAAAGAAAAAGAGAACACAAACCAAAAAAGAAACTAAAGCATAGGGCGTCTAAAAAACAGCTGCGATCAGGAGTAGTCGGAAAGGCTTGTACGTAGAAAGTACATTTCTGGGGCTTCTTTCGGTAAGTGGAGTGAAAACGAAAACAGGAGGGAATAATAGCCCGACTATGAGCTTTTCTGCAGCACTTTTGAGGAGATATTAGTGGTACAATGTTGAAAAAATTAGGGGACTCCTAATTACATCAAGTGTTGAGAACACAATAGTATCAAAGTATAAAGTCCGCTCAGCTTTCCTCTCCTCTGTCATTGCTGCATCCGCTCAGCCTGTGCAACCACCAATACTCCATCTACAGTGACTTAGTTCCAATATAGCTCCAACATGAAACGTACATTGTTCCACAACACTCTGCATGTTGTTATCTCTAATATAGTTCTTTATGCACGTAGAGAATTAGCTTCCTCGCGGCCAAATCAGAAATACTCGTATTTAATAAAAGAACATGGTGATTCGCCATGAGACTGTGCGCTGGCGCTAATTGTTTTTAAAGCCCAATCTTATTATGCGTACGTATTAGGCGTCGTTTAAGCTTAAATTAGCTATTTAAAATCAAGTTTGGCAGGTGCTCAAGGCTCCACTGAGCGGATGCAAGCGTTTATTTGCGGCTCGACATAACATTTATTTCTTCATTGATCATATCATTACTTTCCCGCCAACAATGTATCTACGATGCCATGCATAATCAGACATCCATAGGCCTGCCTCTGCCGAGTCCTAATCAGTGGCGTCCGAGTTTAACCCCTGAGTCCGCGCGAACCAGAGTGCAAATTCATTCAGAGAACGCTTAAGTTGTTAATTTTATTGTGTGAGATGAAAAAGGATTGTTGTGCGATGATCGCGTTTGGCACTCCAAGAACGCTATCAGCCAACCAGATCACGTATTTTTAAATACTGAAAGCACTTTTTATGTGTCATTTAAAAAGGCTTCAAACCTATAAACCCCTTAAATCTGTGAGTAATTTCACACTACGCGAACGACCTTTCATTTATTTTTCTTTTTATTTTCTCGTAGAAATTTTTTCTTATAATCCTGCACAGCCGAGAAGCGAGGCACGTTTGAGCCACGCGGCAAACTCCTGTGATCTCCCCATGCCTGAAAGGACGGCGACCATTGTCTGGAATAGGGTTTCTCAGGGATGGATGGGCCGCTCCAGTTCGCGACGCCTCCGCCCCCAACGAGTAATGGCTGCCCAGCCCCGGCTATAATTTTGGCCTGCTATAAATCGGGGCTGAAATTTGCACTCGAGTGTTCCGGCCCTATTCTCGTCTCCACTTTGGAAGTTTTGGTTAGTTCCGCGCAGCACATCGGACATTACGCCTACGTTTCGGGGCCCGAGTTGGTAAGGATGGACCTTGAGGATGGTCCGAGAAGCGTGTTACAGTGCCTTTTGAATAAGTGTTTGACTGCTGATGGGAGCGTCATCATTCTATCGGACAAAGTTAACGCTAGAATGCTAGCGCTTTGAAAGAAGCTTTTGTGGTCCTGGTTCATTACTTCTGCGGACCGAGCCGCGACTGTGACATCCTGACGTACTCGCCAAAGGCTCACAGATTTTACTACAGATATGATCGATTGTATTGGCGTTGCTATAGAGAGGCATGCTGAAAAAAGGTTTTTGACATAACTCGATAAATAAGGAAAGTTAGCGTCTAGTTCTTACCCTACTTTGGCTGTCCGAATACTAGTAAACATTCGTATTTTCCCATAACCGTTAAAGACTGGAATAAATTAGACGAAAAGACCATACCCGTCAGATGTTTAGGAGAGCAGTAGCTTGATGTTAATACTAATGTTCTGTTTTTTCTTCAAAATTGTTGTCACCTGGACTGTAATCTCAGTGAGGAACTGGTGAATACGTACCCTAGAAACTGGCTGTGTTTACGTGCTAGGACAGATTGATTTTTCTTTTATCTACGAAATCAATTTAAGGTCACCTGAATTGAATGTTTCATTTGTCGTTACCCAATACTTGGACAGAGTGCTTAACGTAAGCAGCACTGCGTAAATAAAATTAAAATATCTGTATCTATGCGTCACTAGATAAAAAAAACAAGAGAGCACCACGTAATATATCCTCGTAGCATTTTCCGCTACTAGCCCACATTCTTAGCTGCTACCAGAATAAAGAAGCTGCAACAAGTTCAGCTTTCATAACCAGTAACAAACCGGAGATTTCTCCTCTACAGTCATGTGGTTCTCGCCGCGGGTTCTTTGCTTTTTTACTTACTTTGGTGCTTCCTTTACCGAGAGCGCCCGCTTCCAGCCAGGTGCTATTGGTAGAACTAGAGAGAAAGCATGGAAAGGGGAAGAAAGAAGCTTAGAAGCAGCCTACATCGCTATGAAAGAGGTGGTGCTACAAATCAGCACGAAGTGGTGGATAGTATCTCTCTTCATTTTTTACTGCCATGAAGCCAGTGCCGTTCTCTTGGCGTTACTGATTGGCTCAGTAGCGGTGCACAGAACTACTCGTTGCATGAAGACAGAGACATAGCGGCGTGTCGTGCCTTAAGCATCGTTTCTAATTTCCAAGGCCATCTCGACTCGCACGCATTTGTGGAGCGCCAGGCGAACCTTCCACTTCTTGAGACAAATTTCACTCTGGAATTGAGTCATTAAGCCAGACTGCGTTTGCGGGAGCTGAAAGTGAACGCGCGTGCGCGGACCACTTGCAAGAGCGTAGTAGGTGACGGCGAAAGGTCTTGCTGATCACTGGTTTTGGCTGATTTCCTACAGAAAGAGGCGAGGTTGATAGGCTCTGCAGTATGTCATTAGATGGCTAGAGATGAAAGACAATCACGTGAAACGAAGAGAAGGGATGGCAATGGTAACCTTCTTTTGTATTTCTGTTGTTTAGGGTCTCTCTTTTTCTCCTTGCGAGTTAAGAATTAGCTTGTGTTTCGAAATGAGCCCTAATAGACGGCATTTCCTGAACAGCACTAAAAAGGAAGAGAAAATGTTCCACATTATCGAGCAACCAGCCAAGACTCATAAATTGTGTTGACTTCCAAAGCACGCTTTAAGATTTATCAGCTAATACATAGCATGGGGTTTCAAGTGTCTTTTTATCTGGTCAAATTTCTTCTCGGGTTGGCAATCCATGTTTGATTTTTAAACTAAGAATCATAGTTAACTACGTACTTTCTACTTTTTATTTGGAGTCAAGAGCAGATTATTTTTGTTATGAAATATGTTGGCCATAAATATTGAACTTTTTAACTGTAATTATATATTTGTGACAATTTTCATGGTTATAGTCTTCCACCATTCTCTTCTTGTAAAGTGACTAAATTTTGTGTGCTTTTAAAAATGAGATGGTGGATGTAGAAGACCACCTTTACGATTAATAATGATAGTTAACAACCACTTGTTGCAGACATGAGAAAATTGTCTGTGATGGACAGACACGCACGTCATTTTAGAATAAAACGCTGCAGGAGGGAAATGTTTGCCATGTTTTATCTTGAACTCGGCCGAAATATCACATGCATACCGTCATGTTGCATAATTAATTAGTGGGGTACTGTTGGGAGAAAATATTCGACCGACCTTTTAAAATACGTATGGGCACACAACATCCTTCACTTTTTTATGCACAGGTATGACCATTAGGAGAGAGAAGCGCACTCTCCTGATATCATCAACAGATCTGAGTTTGTTCCAGACCAGGTTATTCGCAAAAGAAAAAACTTCTGCATGGAAGTTCCTACGTCTGTGCGCCTACTGTTTACGCTCCAAATATCCCACCTTTCCTGAAAGTTGATCCTGGACTCACAGTTTAGATTTCAAAACAGTGCGTAGGCATTTCTAGACAATTATGGCATAGCTAACGGGTTAGCTTTCTAGACCGAGCAGACATCACGTATACTCTGTCAGCATCTGTGTATCACACTCGTACCGTGCTTTCGCATTGCCCAAACACTTGAAAAAGTGCATTCCACGTGCTATGTCAGCGCGGTAGTTTAAGCAAGATTTAATGTGAAGATGCATAACGTATTTGTCTTCAACGCACTTGATAGAAATAATGTCTTTGTACACAACTGGATCGCATTCCTATGCAGCTTTGAGTTGTCCTTTTCCTTTGGCTTAGCGCTTTTCAGAACCACAGAGTTTTTGTTCAAGCACGATAAAATGGAAATCTGTGCTAGGACACTGAACTAGCCATCAGGAGTCGACGAATGAACCTTCGGCTTTCATCAAGCATATTGCACTGCCTGACACTTTATAAGGATTATTTTTCAATATCTACACGCAATGTTGTAGCTCCCGAGTTACAAGAAAAAAATAGGGCGGGAGCTTTTTTTACAATTCTGCGAACAAATGTGAGAATACTTTCTTTCTGTCATTTATAACCGTCCATGGCAGTAAAAAAACTTGCCTTCGCATAGAAAAATAGCATTTGTAGAGCACTGGTGTGGTTGCTTTTCCACCATTCATTGAAGCAGACGGTGGCGGGTGTTCATAGGCACTGTAGTGAATTAAAATGAAAGAGTGTAGGTTTAGGTCGGTGTTTTTTGCAGGAAAGGCTTCAGGATCATGCAAGAAAGACATATTTTCGTGTGGGCCGAGAAAAAAAAAGAAAAATATTGTAGCCCAGCCCGCACCGCCAATGGCACAACGGGCTGTGGGAAGTGTTAAGTCGTATGGCCTGAAGTGGGGACACCTCCATGTTGCATCTGCCTTCATATTATCTGTTTTTGTGAAGCTCGCCAGCTCCATGCACCAGGTGACGAGTAATTGTCTCTTCTGTTCAAAAATTAAAAACAGAAACGCTGAAGTGTTTTTTTTTACATTTAGGAGAAAACACTAAAGAAAAGAAGCAAAAACATGAACAATAAATAACATTTCCGCCAACCACTTGGTTTTTTTTCCATTGATCACGAATAGCTGTAGCCAGTTCCGAAGAGAATGGACGGCTGTGGATGAACTTCGCCGTGAATTATTCGCGACAGGACAGCCGTTTATTTGACTTAATGCGAAGAGCAAAGTGACGGAGTTGGTTAGCGAGAAAAAAGCCACTTGGAGCTGGCGAGAACCACCTCGATACAATGAATTGGGTTCAGAATAATTTCTGTTCAGCGCTGGCCAGTCTCGTCCGATGCTGCATGTACGAACCGCTTTACAGCATTAGCTTTTTCACAAGCATGAACTCCTTCCCCTTTTTCCAGCTCAATACAGGATTATCAGCGTGTGATGACGTCATCATACAACAAGGTCACGTGTTTCGTTGTCATTGGTCATATGACGTTTGGCTTCTTTAACCTACAGAGCAAGTGACCTTCCTCCGCGATGACGTAACTTCTGACCAACTGATAAGCCTGATGCGTTAAATCATCGTGACGGGTTTCTACACACTTAAGACCCCTTTAAAAGCTTGCACGAAAACTTATGCCACTCGCGTGCAGGCCCCTTGAATTTGTTTCTCCAGTGCCCGCGACCAAGCACAGTGTTTAGCGTCATTTAGAATATCAGTTCCTCAACAAATTTCCAGAAAGCCTCTATTTAGGACAGCCTTGTCTTGAGTGAAACCAGAACGGAAAAGGTGAGTCATAACTGTTAAAGAACCTCATAATATTATTATGCACAAAGTAAAGGATAACCAATTTTTTAGGCTTGATGCGCCATATCAGAGCCTTTGGGGGAGTCGTTACGGCTTCTCTAAAGAAAAGAGTTTTCCTTGTCTTACTGTACAACACACGTCACAGAGAAACATGGTACGTTCTTAAAGCGCGCACTAACTACGGTCAAGAAATGTTACGCCACACACTGCCATCTTGTTAAACTCCTTAGAAACTCAATAGACACCTATCTCTCCTTTTATTGGGCTCATTGTGGGTTCATTTTTTGTTTTGCTGCGGTATACACTGACGACATGGATGCTTAACCAATTTTGTTTGCTTGTAAATAAGTTATTATTTATAGATGTGAATTTCAAGGCTGTATTATTTGTATCATTTCATACTATACGCTTTCTGTAATTTTATTGCTTGCAACATTCTATCGTTGATTTTTTACCCCTATGTATTTCTGTTATAGAATGTTCACTAATGCTTTCTTTTTTCGTTTATTTATTATTGTATGTTTGTGTTCTTTTTATTGTGTATAGTGCCATTTTTGTACGGGGCACAGACTCCGTCAAGCCGAATTCACTTGGCTTTTTTCTGTACTCACCTCATCTGTATATGTATAGATGCAAATAAAATTGTATTGAATTGAACAGACTGAGAATCAGAGCTTGATGGGTATAGTTCATGTTCTACTATACGACTGCAAAGCAAATAATGAAGCTTCGGTACCTTCACACAGACGGTACTAGTGTATCTATGCACCCGCCTGTCCATCTTCATCTAGTACATCTTACTGGTCTTAACCAACGTCTATAATTTTCGTTCGATAAAAAGTTTCTTTCGCACTATGTTGTCGAAAAAGATTGCACCTCCAAAAGGTTGCCCTGCTAAGAGCTTCATTAAGAGTTAAGTGAGCAGCGTTTCGCAGGGCTCAGACAAAAAACCGCTAGTGCAAGTTATATTGAATCAGAATAAAATAGCCTCCTCTTCAAAGGCATTTTGCGGAGCGAAATCAACCTCAAACAAGTGAAAAGAACTAATATTAAGAAATCGCAGGGCAGCAGCGTCAGTGCGCGACACTGTACAAGTGTCCTGCTCTTACGATTTAGTAGGTGCCGAGAGGATGAAAGCTCCTCCAATATCTCGACAATATAATTCCAAAGCGACCGGTTCGTGCTCTGCAGCAAAACTTCACATATGTGTGTTTACGTCCTTATGACACGTGGCGACAGTTTCTGTTATGAAATGAAAACATGCGGAAACCACGGAGTCTGACAGCGGCAGTTAAGGGATGGTGCCATCGAGTGAGGCTGATGCTTGTTAGCAGGCGTCAGCAGGAAACCTCTTTCTCCGTTGCCTCACGAGGCGTTATATTATGAGCAGCGATTTGCGGCTCGGTAAGCTTGACCGCCGACGACAGCCGCCGATCAGGCGTTCTGCCCCCTTCCTAATCCTCTCTTCGCAGACATCACCGACATCTGGAGACGGGCCCTCGGCTTCGCTAACGATCCCTTCGGAAGGGAAGGCAATCTGGCGCTCGACTGGAGGCATGACGACTGCGGACATCCCATCTCTGCAGCCGTAACGAAGGCCGCTGCCTGAATGACCATGCTCTTATGTCACTGTGCAGAGATGCAGCTGCCTGCTGGCGCGAAGGTCTCAGATCTGGCCGAGAATATGCTCGCACTTGTCGGCTGGAAATGTTTCACGCAACGTTACATGTTCGCCTTGTCTCGAAAATGAGAGCAGGTAGCTTTACGAACAGCATTCGTCCTTTATCAAGGGAAAGGAAAACGGTGGGGCCTTCTATCAGAAATTGCTGCTGAAAAAAAACTAACAAATATTAAGAGCAGAAGAGCGACCGTGCGTGAGACTTTCGGGAGCTGTCATCGGTTAAAGCACCCGGTGAGAAAGACATAATTCATGAGCTGGTAATGCATAGTTTTGTTGACCCCATTTTGATCCTTTGCAGAAATCCTGAGGCTTCGAAAGCTCTCCAAGCAGTTTGGGCACTCTCTTCACTTCTAGGGATGAAATTTTCCCCCTTTTTTTATTTATGAAGTTGCGTATGTATGCACATTTTTATATATTTTGTCCCTAATTTTTTTCGTATGGTGCGTATTTGCATTTTTTGAAAGTATTTGCGTGCCCTGAACCTCCGTTCTGTACACATCGACACCCACCACAAACCTCTTTCTTCATATTTTCTTGCTTTGTAGTGCGAAAGACAAGGCCAAAAAATAATATCTCGGGTCAATTTTTCTGCCTGCCTCTAAATGATCTGAACACTATCTTTCTGTATGCTCGAATATAATTCTTTGGTCCCATAGTAAGTAGGAAAACAAATGTTGTCAATTTTGTTATCTTTTATACAGAGCGTGAAGATGGTAACAGTGTGCTGTGTACATCATGGTGCCGATGTTTTACCAGAACATTTCGCAGTGGGTTAGTTCTGTCACTCCAGCCTACAAAACCAAGGAAGACTGCGGGAAAGGAACGATGTGATGCCAGCATATAGTGAGCATTATGCTCAAATATCTGATGCATTTAATGGTTACTTTCATTCTGTCTTTGCACGTCATAATAACATGATTCCATCCTTCAGTCTTCCTAATTGCGATCGTTCTAGTTGTATCTCTGGTATCACGGTTAGCAGTCAGGCCGTTCTAAATCTTATCTTGCATCTTGACTAAAAAAAAATGCATTCGACCGGACTGCATTAAAAACACCGTCCTTGCACGTTATTACCTTTGGTCGTCTCAATATTTCTCAATTATTTTTAAAAAATCTCTTTCTACTGGCATTGTCCATTCCTCATGGCAACTCGCCAGTGTACTGCAGCTCATTAAATCCGGCAACAAACAACTTCTTTCTAACTGTAGGCCAATCCATTTAACTGCACATTCATGTAAAATCCTAGAGCACATTATTTACAAATTATAGAATTTCTTGAAGACTCTAATATTCTATCAAGGGCGAATTACAGCTTCACGCAAGAAAGGGAGGGCACGTATGCCGGCATCGCTGGATGCGATGCAACTCCAGAAAAAAAATTTATTCCTCCAAAGCGAAGATGAAAGATTCAGGAAGGCAAAACGGCTTGGAACTAAAAGTGAAAGAGGGAAAGAATTGGGGAGGGGAGGGCGGTTTAAAGGTGAAGCGGTTCTGGTCCAAAGCGGTAAACGAGGGGAAGACAATAGCTTGAAATGGTCTGCTAGGAGCGGCAGGCCAGAAGTTTGATTAAGGAAGCGGCAGTCTACCGTGACCACTTGTTGGGTGGCAGGTTGGACAAATTGGCGGTCGCAGCGCAGAAGTTTATTGCTTCCAAAGATAGGGAAGAGGCTGTGGGAGGGACGTAGGGCCCTATGTCTCTGCCCCCCTTCCTATCTTCGCCCTGCTTGCCACTATCGCCGATTTGGGGGAAGCGACGGGTGGCTTGAACGACAAGTCGATGAGGTGAAGCAGTTAATGCTTGATGGGTTTCGAAGCGACATCGCCAGGCCGTGACGTGACACTGGACCCAGCGGATAGGTAGAGCACACTGGACGTTGTGTTGAACCTTCTTTTCGTTTGTCCCCGTTCGACATATGTATATGGGCACACTTCCGTTTCTCGTGTATAGTGTGGACCAGTATCTAATTCTCTTCTTATTTTTTTTACGTGTAACGTTATCAATCTACACGCCGGATGACTAAGCTAGCAGGTTTCGGGTTCCTTCGTTAACGATACACAACCACAGCTCATCAATGCGCGAGAGATGGCGTTTGAGGAGGTGGGGCATGGATACGTAATAAAAGCATCCTTGTTCATGCTTGAGCGTCGGGGACAAGGGGGCTTCTCTTCCTAGCCCCTTATATTGCTCTTTTTAACGCGACAGTGTTAAAGGTCTTGCTCACCAGAAAATCTGTTGTCGTCGTCGGCGTTGTGAATTAAAAATCACGGGCATGTCTCTGGCAGGTGGTCCCCAGAGAGCAGTCTAGGAGGCAGGAGGGCCACCCAGCTCACATTAACTGGCAGAATCATCTCGACCTGCCCACGGGATAGTGATCAAAGTGCCAACTGTGGCAGTTCGCAGTTAAATTAATGTCTGGTTGCTCGTGAAAAGCACCCAGGGGCACACATGGCCCGCTGCTAGGCGCACCTGCCATTGCAGGGCAGTGGCGCGTCGCTTAACTACGGCATCGCTCCACCTGGAGAGATATGAAGACACCAAGGGATCTATGAATGTAAAGTAGAGAACGCCCACCAACGTGTTAGGGAATTAAACCATTAAGCTATCGTGTCATACCGTTAAGGCAGAGCGTAAGTGTTCCCTCCAATTTTTTTTGACCAACAGTTGGTTAAGAATAGTCCCATTACTCGGTCACAATGTTCCGGTGCCACTAATTTATATTGGACGCGGGTTCGATCACGGCCGCGGTGGTCGAATTTCGATGGAGGCAAAATTCTGGAGGCCCGTGTGCTTTGCGATGTCAGTGCTCGTTAAAGAACCCCAGGTGGTCGAAATTTCCGGAGCCCTTCACTATGGCGTCCCTCATAGCCTGAGTCGCTTTGGGACTTTGAAAGCGCCCCATAAACTGCTTTCTATACTTTCTAGTAATTATGCTCTTAAAGACCAATCCTCTGTTCACGAGGTTGTGAGGGGGAGTTTAGTAAATACTGAAGGCGCCAGAACGGTGGTATCTATTGCTTCGCGTTCCATGGCAGATGTCGGTACGCAGGTAAGCGAATTTCGCGCTTTCTACGAACTACACAAGGGTATCATTCATTGACATTTGATTCAAAGGATTTAACGGAGGTCGTAGAAAAAACGCTCCGGCTTAAGTGATCCGCTTGAAATGTCTGCTGCCGGATGTACGTTAATGTTTAAAATAATGTGTGCTGAAAACATTGATTCCGTCTTATGGAAATGGCCAGATATTGTTTCTGTACACAGACGCTCCTCGAGGGAGGAGGGCTTGCGATGGAAGTGCGAATGTGATACACGAAAGGTTGAGAATGGGGGGGGGGGGGGGGGCGATATATTGAAAAACTTTGCCGCTTGTTTAGCCAAACTGGCTTCCAGTCTTTCTTTGAACTTCTTTCTCTCTCTCTTTTTATAAAGTTATGCCTTCAGGCACTAATAGAATAAAAGAAGACTCCTTCCAACGCAGCAATACGCCGAGTGTGCTGCCTAACGTGTACCAAGCTTTGAAAATATTTATTCTGCTGATTAGCAGTGTACATAAAAATTATTATACTGCTGGTTAGAGTGCAAGCATTTCCATTTAAAAACGAATGAATCTGAGAAAAAATGACCTGGGGATGAATTAATAGAGCCTTCATTGCCTTTTTTATGCGCTAGAACCATTGATGCTCTGAGTTTTATGACAGCACAAATGCCTGGCATATGTGCTGGGCAGAAAGGAGTGTGCTGCATGGATGTGAAATTATTTGTATGTGTTTGTGCTTAGGCATCAATCGGGCAACCATTGTTTAGTTCATGAGCGGAGAACTGTTGAACAGTAATCAGTACTAACACTTCAAGGAATGGTTGGCAAGAAAAAGAGAGAGTTATGAAACAAAGTAAACGCAAGTATAAACAAAAAAACGAAAGATTGTTTAATGTTTCAGGGGCACTGAGACGAGGTGGCATTGGAATGAATCTTATATTAGAAAAGAGTAAATAACAATATGCGGACGGCGTCTTCATTCAATCCTTTCACTATAAAAGACGTCGCAGGCAACAAAATACTTCTTAGCTTCGTGTTATTACTTGCAGTTTTTGTTGTAAAGTGCATCGATTCTCGGCGGGCCGCTTGAAAGAGAAGCGAGACCATTAATAACCGTCCCCACTACGCCCACAAACAAGACGGATTGACACTAGAAATCCTGCGGAAACTACCACTGCGCGCTTCTGTTCATGACTTATGATCAATCAGCGACATGCCAAAGAGTGACCTTCTGTGTACATAGCCACATGGCTTTAAGGGGCTGCTTGGTACGTCCAATTGCTTGCAGTGGATCCATTTTCCTGTTCTGGAGGATGTTCCGTCATTGCACTTCGATAAAACTGTACTTCGAGCTGTGGCTATTTATAGTGGTGTTTTTAAGGCTCTCAAACCTTTGACCCTAATGTAAATGCATTGTCGGCTCTTGATGCTCGAGCAACCACCTGCAAGAGGCTGTTTTTGAGAAATCTCGGAAGGAGGACAATGAGTTGATGAGTCAGGCGCGTCTTTAACTAAGTAGAGAAAGAAATGGGAAGGCAGACAAGTGACGCAACTTAGCCAGACATTTAAAAACCGACAATGTGCTGCACAGTGCATTCAAATTACTGATAAATCTTGAAAAACATCTACCAGTCCGGGTTTGCCCTCGAAACACGGAGCATAGGCGCAGCAGCAGAGACGCACATGCAAGCATAGACAAACTTATGCAGAAAGACAGACGGCAAGTGTAACTAACGGCTAGATAGACACAAAGTGAACAAGGGAGGGGAAAGCTTCAGGCTGCTATCCAACTTTGCGAAAAGGGGACTTGTCTTCATCTGGGCAAAGCGTTTATAGTTGTCGGGGTATAAATAAATAGAACCTTCACTCCGAAGAGGAAGGCCCGGTGAGGGGTAGGAGGGCGTGAAGTTCGAAGGCTGAAGGAAGGGGCGTGTGAACCTCGTCCATGCATGATGGCTGCTAAAGAAGATTGACCGGTTGACCTCCAAAACTTTGAAAGGAACCTTCTTTCCGGGGAGCTGGCCTATTTTCATTCACAGTTTTCAAGCCGTAACTACGTGTAAAACATCGAGAAGAACAACACCAGCACACCGCTGAGAAGTTGGTGATCAAAGAATGGCTTCTATACATCGGTCAAAAGCTGCAATTATAAACTGAGGCACGTTAGGAAAACAGAAAGAAAAGAGAGAGGAGAAAGAAAAAAGTGCCCACCGCAAAGAAAAAACTGCCCGTATTTAGCCACGGGCAACGCCCGTGGCTACTTACGGAGCAAGAAAGAATAGAATGCATTGGATAAACATCGCTCTACGTTTTTAATGCTTGCAAGCAGAGTTGAAAACCTGTAAAAATGCAATGCATGAAAATGATCCGTTCCTTTGTTCACTAAAGATTGCGAGATTGATTAATCTAATTTTTTGTTCAAGTTTAAACGTTTCACTTTTGTGCATACCCTTACAATTGCTATGTACATTGATCTCACCGTTACCGCCTTCAATCGCTCCATCTTTCATATAAGACGCAAAAAACTAACTAAACATATGAAGAGCGCAGACATCTTTTCTTTTTGTAAATGGCCAATTTTCTCATCGCCGAATCAAATTCTAAAGGAAGCTTTTTTTTTTTCCGGTGCCCTCGGAAATCTCAGTATCCAAGCCAAAATTGCCACGATCAGTCAAATTTGTTTCTGGGCGAGAAAATGAGCCCTGTCTTTACAATACCACGCAAACCCTTTCGCAACATATTTCCAGATATTACGCGAAGCGCCCTTCTTGTAACGCATGAAACAATCCAAGGTACAATGTAAATGGCGGCCGAAGCAATAACCGAACCATTTTTTATGCGTGCGTGAAGCAAATTTGTCTAATAATTCGCATGTCGCCGATCGACGGCATCGAGGATAGATTGCAGATATGGCATGACGAAATGCGTGCTTTCCCTTTGGATGCAGTAATGTGTTGGCGGTCATTTTTACCAGTGCAGAAGTGTCGTTACAGGATCGCAAAAAAGCTATAATCTCGCACAGCAATTTCCGAATGCGTACTATCGGCAACGAAAGTTCACGGGATGCCTGTAGTCGGAAAACAAAATTATTCTGATGCTGCCTAGCGACCCAGCTTGGTAATGTGTCCAGCTGATGAGGCTCGTTGCTTCAGAGCGTCTGACATTTTGACCGATTGGCCTGCTGCCTGCTGCGAAATTAATTTTTGCGGGTACGCCCGCCTCTAATAAGATTTTTGTGGAGGACAGTCGAGGCGTGAAAAAATTCTCTAAGAGCGATCGAATTGGCAGAACCGCATTTTTGCGCTGTCCGGCAGTGCAAAGCCCCTTTTCAAAGTATGCTTAGTGTGCTACCCTCAATAAGCCGCCCTGGTTCCCCGCGCTCTTCCGCCAGCCAATCTGTTTCATACAGAAAAAAAAAACAGAACCAGAGGTCTCTCCAATTTCGTCCAAGCCTGTGCACCGCTGTTGTCGTGGTGGGTAGCACGAACTTTATTAAGAGCAGGTGATGGTTCTTTGTTGTTTTTTATTCAATACTGCCGTAAGCCGTTTGGAAGCTAAGGCAGGAGTGGTTACATAACGTGTATAAATGCGTCGTCTATCACAGAGAATAACAACAATAAAAGAAAGCAAATGAGCGTACAGCGAATTATCTGCATGACAAACCATCTCATAAACCAAATACAAATGCCTCGGATTTACAACCAAGTGCAAGAAACAAAAAAATTGAGAGACAATTACGATAGCCGCTAATGCTTAATTTAAGTGGAGCTCTTTACATCTGCCATCTTTGGCGGGTGGCGTGTTACGCTGCCAGACACCCTCCGGGACCTTCCAGTGGTAGCCACCTTCCAGCTGTCATTTCGCTCAGCTACTTGCACAACCGATTACGCCGACTACGCTGACAACACCGACGCCGACATTATGGAACCCAGGGACGGGCGTCTAAGAGCTGTGCTCTAAAACATACATCAGAACAATGAAGCAAATTACACAAAAACTATTGGCTTGAACTGAGTGCACTGAAAAACGCTTCGTGTTATGACAAGGTGACGACATCACGGGGTATCGTCTACGGAAGCCCTGCATAAGACAGTGAGGAAATATGTTAAATATCCCAGAAGTTGCCGAGCTTGGTTATTTTTCATTGCTGTTCTCTGGGAGAAATTTATCGATTTTCTCTAGAATGTGGTTCAGAAAGAAATATTGCAGGGCGTGTATTTGTTTCATCCTGAGGAATGCATGCGTGTCCGGTTGTTTCGCTAGGCCAAGACGTCAACCCGCGGCTCTGCGCTAAAATCTGTACAATTCAACTACAGCATCACCGTTATAGTATTATTTTTTAAGAGAACACATGAGTCATAACATTTTGCTGCTCTCGCATATTTTAGTTCATCAAAAGGAAAAATATAAAAAGGAGCAAAAGAGCAGGCATAGCCTTTATTCGTTTATTTCGACTGTGAATTGCCATTTGGTCCAAAATGCAGCATATAAGCCCAAATATCTTCACTTTCATGTTTTATTGTATTAAGGAATGTTTGAAAAGTCGCAGTTGGCTTACATTTCTTGAATCATTAAATACGTAAAAGTGATTAATTTAGGGAAGGGAAGCGTAGTTTGTCAAGGAGAATAACCTCACAGTTTTGTTTATACTTCCTGTATACTTGACTTGTAATCAGTGCTCATGTTTCAGCTTGTCTTCCGGATTCCTTTCATTACAGCATGATTGATGTACTGTAAGAATAGTGAATGGGAAAAGTTTTATTGGAAGATGTCTTATTGCGTATGCATCGAAGCAATAATCGCGTATGGATCCTATTGCATATGCGTCCTATTGCGTATGCATCGACGCAATGAACTGCCAAGCCAGTTTCGCCAATAAACTCTTTATGACTAGATTGACCTCTCGCTGTGGCTGGCACCGCCTGTAGGGTGAATGATATTCGGGCATACTCAAGTAGAAAACTATTCGCGCCACTCAGATAGAAGCATCACTAGGTTCTGGAGCACAGCAATATTTTAAGAATGCTGTAGTACCTATCATAAGGTGCACTGGATTGCTCTTTCGCTCTTTCTGTCTCTCTCTCTCTCTCCCTATATTTTACTTGTGCATTCTTTCGTGCGACGCAGTCCATCGTGAAGGCCATGCTGACCTCTTGGGTTTCCTCCACTCGCTCCCACACCACTCTTGCAGTCCTAAGTTGAGTGACCTTATATACGCAATCAGCGCCCAGGCATAATTACTCAGCCTGGACCTGTGACATGCCCTTGGTCCCCAACACCCGAGCTTCCTTGCTAAAGTTGATGAACTGCTAGCGGCAACTGGCTACAGCGCCGAGATACGCTGGCCTCATTCATTTACGCATTCGTTGACAAGGCAATGTCGGCGCACAAAGCGATTACGCCGACTGGGTTATTTCGATGCATATTAGTGTGTACAGGCAGAAAAGGGGCGATATGTTAATAGCGGTACAGCGTGAGTGGCCGTGTTAATTCCAGCCATTTTACGTAACCGAAGTTAGCGATAAACTTGAGAAGGGAGGCGCCGTGGCAATAATCTTGGGAGCAATTTCGAGCAGTGAATATGGGGCTGCAGTCGGCCGCATGGGGGTGAAGAACTAATATGCTTAGCGATTTAATACGTGATCCGAATATAGAAAATATAAAAAATAGTGAGTGTTTTTTCTTCATTTTTCTCCTGTACTTATTTTGAGGCAGTAGAGGTTTAGTTATGCAAGTAATGCTTAGTGTTGCAGAAATAGCGTCGAGCTGGGGATATGTTCGGCCGAAACTAAGTGGCTCCTGCAGCACAAACACGCAAACTTAATTTCACAGCTCATATTCTCCTTATGTGTCAGAAAGCAAATGTATAAGCTTTACAGTTTAAGAACAGCTATGCCTGATGGGAACCAACTGTCCCTGCTCCAATACATGCATGGCAAGTTGACGATGTTGGCTGGACAGATTTTATATTTTCAAGGATTGTCATCCTAGTGTGATTTATTTAGCGTAGCAGATCCTTTAGTTGATAATATATACTTCTCAGGTTTGTTAATGACTTAGAGCACTGCAAGCTTCGTTTATACAATCTTCACGACATCGTCTGTGATATGTATAGCAGCCGGCCACTTGGCGTGTTATGCAGGCCACTAGGCGTGTAGGTCATTAAATATATGGTTCTAAACTGCTTAACTAGCATGCTTTCATTCGGTTAAACATATAATTTTGGTGTCTTTCCTCTCAAGCGGGCAAGCAGGTCAGCTATGAGTGCGTATGACATGTACTTGCGGTTCATGAAGAAGCTGATTTTAAAACCTGAGCCTTTAGGATTGATGTAATTGTCGTATACTTGAAGATGGGGCTGTTACAGAATCAAGCCAGAAATAATTTTTAAACTTAAATAAGCTTAGATAACTCGAAGCGCACATTAGTGGCATAGAGATAACCACGAGGTAGGAAAAAAATCAAACTAATGAAAAGGGAAAAAACATTATGGTTGGTTTCCTCTTTCCCTGTCCCGCTTTGACACCCTAAGATGTATTTTCTGTCATCGCGCACAAAGAACAGTCTTAATAGAATCAATGTTGTATGGGCATATCCCGCCTACGACGTGAAAACCGTTGTTTGTGTTTCACTGGCATAATAATTGGGCACTTACGCAAGCTTCAGGGTTGATTATTGAGACCTTCCTTCATATATATGCGAATACATTACATGTAGACGGCATTCTTTGTTAAGATTATATTGCTATGTTTTACCAGAAAAGGTTGGAATTATCTAAGATACGAAATTTGCTTGAGTATAGTCTAATCGCTTTATGGTGTAACGAGGAACACTGGGATACTTAGAGCTAAATACTCACTGCATATTTGTCTTAATCGAGATCATGTTGGCACCTAATAGTGCGCCCCTTTGTTTTGATATTTTAGGTACGAAATGCTTATTGGAGGAGACACGGGGGTTTCGGTAAAACTCCGCAAGAGCTCGTTCTTCGTTTTTCGAGATTGATAAGCTGTAAGCTTTTTCTCCGATCTTCTTTTTGTGAAGCTTTAAAGCTGTTTTTGTTTATTGAAACTGGACCACCGCCCATAGTCACTCCCCCAGCCCCCTCCTCTCTTCGCAGCAGTCTCCCCTTTTACATCATTGTCTTACACGACCTTAGCGGAAATTTTAGATAATTGAACAAGTCATTATTGGCAAGTTGGTTCACTTGTTATGAACATCGAGAGTGCAGTGCCCGTCACTGCAGATAGCTTTTCCGGCCCTCTCTTAGCAAAAATTATGAGAAAAAGGTCCGAAAGAAGATGGCGTCGCTTACGAGACCGTGGCGTTCCCAATGCTCAGCCACGAGTGAACGTGATGTTTTGTACCGCACGAGCACGGAACGCACGCCTGGTTGTAGCACCAGCGTCGAGATCTAAGCTGCGTCTTGAATAATGGATCCCGTCTGTGTTGCGCTTGTGCACGGCCGTCGGCTCCGCAGTTTGTCTGGTGCAAACTCTCCCCTTTAGACTGTTTGCCTCCCCTGCCTGGTTTGCACCGCTAGTCACAACCTTTTTCTCTCCTCCTTAGCCAAGTATGTCCGTCCATCTCTCTTCTTCTGCTATATCTTCCTCTCCAATCAACCGCCCGCGTCTATAGCATTTTTCTTTAGCATCGATTACCTCTCATAATGCTTGCTCCTTCAGTGGCTTCCTCCCACCTTCCCTTCATCCCAATTTCAGTTGTTCACGTGTACATAGCTGTTCCTTCTACCGCTATCTTAGTATCTCAAGCCTCTTTCGCCCAGCACTTTAGCGTTCAATCCCTTCCAATTCGCCATAACTTCGCTTCGGTCGCTGTTCTCTCTTTCTCTTGTGAACTTTATCGACGAACACTCATAAAAATATTCTATCGACAGTCTATAGACTTCCTATAGACGCTATTGTCTAACTATGGATATTTGTTTGCCTAATCATAGTCTATAGAGTGTCTATAGACAAAAGTCTATTGAAAGTGTACGGCAATAAATCTATAGATTGTCTATAGATTGTCTACAGGATTCGTTTTGCCTGTAGACTATTCTCTAGGATTTGACTACGTACAGTCTATGGGCTTTATAGAGAGAGGTCTATGGACAGGCTGTAGACTGTCTAAGGAAATTTTTGCAATGAAATTCTCTCTTCTTCATTCCACCCTTAAGCGTTTCCCCTTTACGAACGGTTCCCCCATGGAGCGCACGCTGTTCGGTTCAGTGAAATCATTAATTATCTTCAGGACAACTACGCCCCGATGACATTAGATTACAGAACTCGGTCACGATAGCTTGAAGCGGTCGTGTGGTGACGCCCGTGTTTGGGAGGAAACCGCTAGCGTGTGCCCATTTTGCACGGGCGGGGGCTCGTGTGTGTAAGAGTGAGCGCAAGCGTGTATTGCACACCGTATGTGTGTGCATGTGTCCGCATTACAGAGCAACTCAGCCATAGCCACACGGGGTGATCATTCCGCTGAGCACGGAGGTTAGCTCTAAAGGAAGGCATTGTGCTTTCTGCTGAGTTGTTTTCAACTTTGGTAGTAACCACCCCTGAATGATCTGCATGTTCCCTGTTGAAGAAGTAGTAATGGTAGAAGCAATGAGACTTTCGCGTGGGTACACATTATTGGCGTAAAAGTGGTATATTACTGGCTGGTCTTGTTTCAAGTTTTTTTAATTGTTAGCAACTGTCGTAGCAATGCTATTAATGACTTATATGTCTGCGGTATATTATCTGCAAATCTAATTTTATTATCTAGTCGCAGTCTTGTATGCACTTATGGAGCAAGAACTTGTGGGAAATCGTGGAAATGTTCAAGAAGGTCTTTTCAAACGAACTTTTGCTTTGACCGATTGATGAGAGTAGTCATATTCTAAGCATTAGTGCAGGGCGCAGTTTTAGTCACATCAGAATTTCTACATGTGAAAAAGAGCTACACAAATACGAATGCCTAATCAGTAGTTGAGGAATATGAAGGAACGAATGATTTTACAAGAAAAATTGCTTTTTTTAGATGTCAGTTTTCATTATGATCCTCTAAATATTATCAAAAACGCTGGTGAATAGATAAAAATGGCAAGTTGAGGGGCTATCAGTTCGTTTTTTTCTTTAGAGGTATAGAAGTCTATGCGTGTGGTCGAGTGCAGTTTATTTTTTTCGAGATCCTAAACCCACTGTGGCAAATCTTGCGACTGAAAGAATGTTTTTCAGACAGGCAGAACTTGGCTCAATGTACCGAGATATTTTGATGCAGTTTAAAGACGACTTTTTTTGATGCCTTCCTTCTTAGAACAAAAATTCAGTAAAACATCGTGACTTCCTAAGAGCCGTGGAGCGTTAAATGTTCGACATCTTGGGGGTCACGTTACGTCTCGTTATGCCGCTATATTTCTAGTCTATTTTCTGAGCACTCCTTCAGGTCGTTTTCAAGCATCTGTTGCCGGCTTTATATATTTTTTTATTTATATTCCGGCGCCTGAATTTTTTCTTCTATAATGCACGTTTTCTGTCTTAACGAACCAGCCCTCAGAATCGACGCCGATGCAGACGCTTAGGAGGAGGATGCAAATGAATGAACGAAGAAAAGAAGGTAGAGGAACAGCTGGCGGCAATTTCATGCTGGTATGGAAGAACTCCACTCCGTTATGTTCCTGATGTCGAAGTGACCTTGGAATAAAATTCGGCGCAGAGCTGGGATTGAAGCTGGGCACGAGAATGCACAGCAGGAAAGGAACATATAAAGACAAAACTCACAAAAAGGCACTAGAGCAGAGAACATGCTCATAGAGATGTCGACCAGAAACGCCTGTTTGAAAGTTTTTTTTTGGTATCTCTATATTTTTTCTTTTTATGTTGTCTCGCAATGGTGGGCCCAGCCGTATGGTTCAGTGGATGCGCATTGAAATGCGGGCAGTCGTGTTGAACTGCACTTCCTGAAACTCGTGTTATTACTTTTCCTTCCTTCTTTTTTATCGCTTCGCCTGAAAATGACTCCTATTTAAAAAGGGTCAAGACATTTTACCCCCTCCCTCCTCCCCCACCTTCCACATTTATTTTTTGGGTCTGTTTTTTTACATCCTCCTGCACTTCTGCTAGGGGCTGAACCTTCCATCTCCACGTTCGTCTGGCGAGTTGAGCAAGTGAAGATCCAGCATCTTAAGGAAGTTTCTTCTTTGCTGCCACCGGTGCCACGCATCTGTCGACGTGCCTGGAAAGCATGAAGAGGCGGGTCCCGCATATGTAAGGGATGTTTTGGATAGTGGAAAATTTTTGTACTGGCATTGCATTTGAGAAATGAACCCTAACTGGTTCTAAAAGCCGCGAAAGTTAGCCACACAACGCGCTTAAATAAGGGTTTATATTTTTTATTCTTTGTACAGTAATTGTTAAAGGTGCAGAAAAAAAAGAATGTAAACACTTCACTTTTTCGGTAGCGTTTTTGTCTGCCGCCTTGCCCACTAACTGTACGAAATTGCTTTATAAACATTTCATCTGTAACTTTTATTTCCTGGAACTTTTTTGAAGGCATTAAAATTAATTCAGTTTTAACAGGGTGCGTTGCAAACTGCATTCGCTGCATTAATAAAACTTTTGAAGGATACAATTGTTTTTTTTCTTATTTCATCTTATACTTAGGCACTCGTAGCAGCGAGTATTCGTCTATTTCATTTTTTATTGAAGTCTGGTTTTGTGTCTTCCTCGCTTTAGTCTCTCATTTAGCCCTGAAGGGAGTAAAAGGCCTGCTGTAAGCTTCTACGTTCTCTTTAATTGCACATAACTTTGTATTCTTGTACAATTTTCGATAGACATTAAAAGACGCAAATAAATATCGAAGACAAGGTCAGCGCGCTACTTTAATATGCTGCCTGTTTGGAGTCCGTATCGAATGCGCATTTATTAGATGCAACAACGTTTAAGACAAACGGCTTACAGCTCTGAAGTCAGACGATAAAACGAGTTTTGGGGAAAATTTCGCCCCTTATCCTCTCATCTTCCCGTTTGAGAGCTTACTCTGAGAGTGCGATTCCTTGGAAAGCTTATACGGCATGTCCAACGATGATACATAGAAAAAAACAGAACTGCATTGTAACTGCTGCTCTTAAATCATCCGTGAAGGCAAGGAGATAAGGAGCTCAATTTATTATATCTTTTAATCCGTCCAAGTAGAATATTACAACTAAAATATAGCCTAGCAATGGAGTTGTATGTTTTTCGACGACAATATGCAATACAATCTTCAATATGCGCATCCGGTCTACCATTTACGCTTCGAATTTCCGGCTTTCAGAGCACGTGTGCGAAGTTTCAAATAAGATCACATCCTTCTTGGCACTGAAATAGAACAGAACGAAAGGCTCTGGATTAGAACAGACGCGCTTAACATTCGTCAATTGCGGTTCCTTTGAACAACAATTTATTCCTCGAGACGAACGATACTTAAACTTTATCAGAAACGCTTTACACTTGGGATACTTCGCAGCTAGACAGTGTTCGAATCGTCTGTTATTTGCGCAGGGAATCAATCTCAATTGAAAGCATTGAGATAGTGGAAGCAGCGTGAATGGTGGTGCGGAAGCAGTATAAACGATTATTGATGTGTCTTCTTTACAATTAAGGCAAAGGACCACCTGTAAGCTTAAGAAATAAAGCACAGATAAAAGGCGAATGTAAAAAAAATCCTTGCTTTCATACGAACTTCACCGTTTCTAGCATGATTATTGGTTCATTTAAATAAAATGAACAGCCTATAACACTTGGAATATTCCCACATCAATGCGCTTTATCACGCTCTCGAACAGTGGTACTTGTGATACTAAAGTCAAGACCGGCACCGAGAAACACTAACTTCCTGCGTATTAGAAGCTATTTTTTTCTCAATGGAGGTAACGTTTCGATTATACTGTTCATTGCAGACTATACCGTTCATGGTCGTCGCTGGGAAGAGCAACTTCGGCCTAACCCCCCTCCCCCGTTGGTTGCTGGCTTTTGAAAGAGCCGTCTGCCAGGGAAGTGGAGCGTTGCTTAACGGCTGTACCATTGCGCCATGAGTGGTATGAGGTCTCCCCGCGGTCTGCGAATGTAAATTAGAGAATGACCAAACCACATATATGGGCATCTATGCACAACATAGGCGACAGAGAAGGAGTCGGCACTTGTCTTGGAGGGGCCATTAATGACACTGCATTGCAGTCTGAAGGGTAGGTGAAGCGTTATGTGATGGTGAAAGAAAGAACAGTGTCCGCGTCTCCTATGTGCTACGCAAGGAGGACCCCAGGCATTGGAAGGGACCCATTACCCCTATATAGCGTCTTGCCCACAAAGTGGAGTTTAATGGAACCTTTAGTTTTTAACGTGAGGGTATTAGTACTCACGTGTCGGAAATATTGTCTGGCACCGGCGTTGACGATCGTTTTAAGCGTCGCAGCCTGAGCGGCCGGTTGCTCCGGCGGCCCAGAGAACCAAGGTGAGTCGCATAAGTCACGCGACCTTGTGGCGTTCTCATAACCTGCTCACAAGTTTGTGAGAAAACTGACCACCGTGGCCACTTTTTGGCATATTTATATACCGAGAAATTACTCAAGGAGAGCAACGTTGGTCGTACAAGCCTTACAGGTGGCAGCACCTGCAATCGGAACGGCAGTGGCGCATCGCTTAACCGCTGCACCACTGCGGCAGGAGTGGTGTGAGAACTCTCAGCGGTCTATGAATCTAAAGCCTAGAATTACCCATTCTGCACATATAGGCAATTCGCATTAAGGCTATCGAGTCATACACTTAAGGCGGAGCTTTTTGTAAACCGCGAATTCTATCCAACGAAACTCCCCACTTGTACTGTGCGATGTTAGTGCGCGTTAAAGAACCTGAGGTGGTCAAAATTTCCGGAGCTCTTCACTACGGCGTCCCTCATAGCGCGAGTCGCTTAGGGACATTAAACCCCCGTAATTGGAACTAAAGCATAAAACATCCAACAAGTTTCTGCTCTTTATTGCGGTGAACCCTTCTTCGTTCTGCGCAATTACGAACGTTTTTTGAAGGAATTCACTGAATGGCAGCAATTTTGCAATAAATTTCTACTTCTATTGTTTTTCTGGGAATAAAATACTCGCTTGTCATGGCTTCCTTCTAGTGTGTACAACATTTTTGGTGCCGCTTGCTACAGTCTACCACCGGAATGTCAACGCTGAATGCGTCAGAACATTCCTCGAAGTTCTCGCGCCCCTAACAGTTTACAAAATGACGAAAATGAAAAGAAAATGCGGCAACGAACAAACTAAAACACACACGTAAATGCAGAAAAATTGTGTGCACTTGCCGCTTAATAATTTTCAGCGCCTTGGAAAACACAGGAACACGAAGGTAATTTTGTGATGTCTTCTGGACCCAAAACTAGGGGGACTGGGTACGAGCATAAGAGGCGTCGCCATCTTTTACGTGCTTTACATTGTCTGCGTCACGCTGAAGCCGTGTAGTTAAAGCGCAAAAAAAAATCCTTTCAATCCCACTGCCTCCCCCGTCTGTTCCCATTTTCGAAAGAACATTCACGCCGACATCGTAATTGCTTTCTAAACAAAACCAAGAGCTCGCTCAAATGGTTTTCCGTCACTTTCCCGTGTTTTTGCTCTCCCTTAATTTCTGTCCTTTCTGTTGCGTCTTTCAAACATTTTAATCGTGCACCTCTCTGGCAGCATTACGAAATGCGCAGTATCCAGAAACGATTTGGCTAATTACCGTTTAAAAGGTGTTTCTAATTTTTTTAAGAGACGATGCCTCGAGGCGACAACAACGGCTGATTGGCTTCTTGCGCTTTTGCTTCTTGTTTATTTACTTCACGCAGACCACCTTGTATGAATTCGTTTTTTGCTTACCAGACCTTGCCAGCAGCTGGGAATTTTCTGTTGTCGTTTGGTTAAAACTGCTGCAGATACGCAAAATTTCTTCTCAGCCCACATCTCTGCTGTTTGCAATCGGAGTAGAAAACATGCACAAACACATTAATGCGTTAGCATTAGAACCATTACATTGGAAGAATGTTTCCGTCTGAAGCCTCTGTTGACACGTGGAAAAATGGAAAGATAGAAATCCCCTCTCCATATTCAGAGGCAAGGAGAAGGTCAGTGGGAGAGGGAACACAACGAAAGGGTTGGAGTCACGTGATTGGTAGCGGGTTTCAATGAAAAAGGGAGTGCACCGTGTGGCAGCGTGATTGCTGTATTAGATCGTGTGGATGGAGTGGGTGTACGGTGTGTCGCAAGGTTATTGACGGGCTCCATCGATAAACCCGCTCGCATGATCTTAAACCAGCAAGAGCTTTTCCAGCTGGAGGTTTGCTCACTGCCACTCAGGTTCTTGGACAGACATGCTCATTCGGCACTCCCCAAGTGCCCACTTCATCAAATACGTTAAAACACATGCGTTATTTCTATTGTGTCCAGTATTTGTCACTCTGCAGTGAATCGTTGTCTCCAGAGAAGCGTTCTATACCGTGTCAAATTCCGCCTGCAATCAAAATTGAGTTGAGTTTATATTGTTTCTACTTCATTGAACTCACTATTCTTTTAATGAACAAATGTCAATAGAACGCAGGTAAAACTCTAGTTTTGTACACAGGGTGATTTTTTTAAAGTTTACATATTTTTGTTTTAAAAGCTGTGGAAGACAAGTCGATGTGGTCTGTTGAACTTGATTGTGCAGCAAGAGGGACATTATGTACCTCATATGGATCAATGATTAGAGCATTAAATAACTAAACTATACTATTAAACGTTTTTACTTTAGACGACAAGCCTATATTTTGAAAGCGATGGCCGTCAATATCGAAGGTAAGGATTGTCTTTGAATTTTTGTAATCGGCAATGTGGTACAAAGTATCGAACGTCAAAAATGTGCGTTTCAGAGGTTGTTGCACTTTAATTTCTCGCATTAAGAAATTACAAGATGGCGGCGCTGCACTTGATACTTGATCTAAATCTAGTTGACTTTTTCTATATCAATAAAAACACCAACCACGCTTGTTTTTGTTCCATAAGCAGTGCATAATTAGCACATAGTTTAACTTAGTAAAAATTTGAAATATTGCATACTTGAGAACCTATGTTACGAGCACCTCTATCGAGGTTTGTATTTTTTTTGGAGCGATTTCTCTAACATGCCAGAACATTATGTTGAACGCCTCCCTCTGTGCCTTCCAGTTCTCTCCGTGAGACACTACCTTCGGTTTCAAAGAGGTATATTCCGGCTGCACCATTTCGTGATCTGACTGAGTTCTACTTCTCCTATGGTACCTAACAGCCTAGAAAAGTCGAGCTGCTCCGTTTCCTAACAATTGTGGATGCGAAATGAAAGTCAGAAGTGCAGAAATACGATTGATCATGGCTGGTATTTTTTTGTTTCCTAAACTACAGCTCGGAATGCTCCATATTCAAAAACAGCTTTTTGAGAAAAGCTTAGGGTAACAAACAGATAAGAGCAGTCTCATAGACTGAGATTCGGCATCATGGGCTGCGCCTTTTGGAAGGAACACGTTTATTAGGCCACTTTAAGACGCCATTCCTCGCTACTGTTCACGCTCCAGCGACATCTTACGCAGCAAGACACGCGCTTCGAGGACGGAAAGAGCTCCTTGCAGAACCAGTAAAGCACCAACGCAGTGCCTCTTCCATGTCTCCAGAAGCATCCTTTTTAATCCAAACGCGGTACGAAGCACAGTGACGACGTAAGATACGGAGACTTGTATTTTCTTTGTGCAGGGAAGCAGTGATTCAGAATAAATAAATTGGAGGGAACGATTGTATTACTTCTTGTTTGAGAGACGAATAACTTTTCATAGAGATATGAGGCGCCCATTAAAAATATGAGATGCGGACAAAACCAGGCAGAGAACAGCCGAAGGCATGATTCAGCGACGGCAAGAGGCTCAACACTTGAGGCGGACGCGTGGGCTACGTCCAAATACCGGGTCAGTTGATGCCGTGCGGGTACACAAGAGGTAATATAAACAGACTCTTATAGAACTGGTCAGAAGAGCTGCTGGCAGCGACTGTCTCACACTAGGAGCACGAACGCCTGCAAGCTCGAGTGAAGTGTAGGCTGCAGTGATGCGCACTGAAATGTAAGCACGGCGTCAAAGTTGCCGTTGGTTCGTGCACTCTACTTCGGAAACCTCGTTACTTTCGGATAACAATACTTGAATCATCGACGGGAATAACACTAGCAGTGAAATGGCAAATTTTAAATTTTTCTAGGAATATTATAAAATTTGCAGTCGAATATGTGGCAGTACGTACCGTTTCGCAAAGTATGGGTTTTTAAGGACGAAATGCTTTTAGTTCCGGCTGTTGGTGAGCCGCCAATAGACCCGTTTAGCACACCGTCTACCGTGCCACTGTTAGCGTTACCGGAGTACCGGGCGCCCGCCCATCGCCAGTGTGCATGCGCAGATCACCTCGGCGGCGCCAGATGACGCCGCGTACTCAGCAGCTGCACACACGCGTCCCGCATCGGGAAACAATCAGCGCGTGTTCACTAGAAGTAGGCGGAAACCCGGTACTCCGGTGACGCTAACGGTAACAGGGTACACGGTTTGCTAATGGTGTCTAATAAATTTGGCGCCAGAGCGCAGGAAGAACACGGATACGAATCGAAACAAAATTTCAAAAACATTCAGTGGAGCCCTGGTGCCGACTCGCCACGCTGGCGCCGGAGCGGCACATGGGTGAACTGAAGAAATAGATGCGTCGTAGCAACCACGTTGGAACAATAAATAGACCCCAGTTCTTTCCCCTCCCCATAATGCCCACATAATCATATATGCGCCAAATTATGCCCATAGGCCACCACTTTTTTTGTGCAGTAGTTTAATTAAAATATGTTAAGACCAACGGCCGTTAAACCGATAGTACTAATTTTAAACATCTTCTATGATATTGATTCCTTTGAATATCAATGGCGAATTGATCTATGGTTGTCGATAGGGTGTAGTTGTTTGCCTGTAAGCACTGTAATGATTTTACTTATATTTTTAAAGGCGAATGGCATTGCTTTAAAGGTAATTAAAAATTGAAGTTTTACAATGGTTTGTAATAACTTTTTCACGGAAAAAGGCATTTTATGGTAGGTAATGAAAAAATATCAGAATTTTACAGTGTTTTTTACTAATATTAATAATAACGCAAAAGGTATTCTATGGAAGGTAATGCAAAAATAGAGAACTACAATGGTTTTTACATCTCGAAGTTAAAATATATGTGCGGTATTCACAAAAGAGCTCATACCAGAAAGGTCGACACCACAACATTGCAAATTATATTTTTTTCTCATTTATTTTCAGAGTCAGGCCAGCACCAGTGTTTCACGTGTTCAACTCAATGCGGGTTGCAAAAATTACAAAATAAACTCCTGTATCAACATATTTCCTATGAAATATACATATAAAACTCTTCATTCGTTCATTCATTCATTGTTTATTTGCAGAATCTCGTGCCCAATACGAAACAATTGCTCGACCCATAGCTATTGGCTAGTAAAAGGCCCAGTAATGACATATACAAATTCTAACACAGCAGAGGAGGAAAGCAATTAGCAAAAACAAAAATAATTCTTGACTCACTCATCATAAGCAATGCAATATTATTGAGTCAAAATTTCATTTAAAGATCATAATAGTTTCCGAAAACGTGTTTCTCTAGAGCTGTACTAAAGTTATAGGCTTGCTTGATCGTTTTCCCGTGCGCATTATGAAATGGAGGGAAGGTAAAATTATGAATAATTGCTGATCTTTTATTTCGTATTGTGAGTCTAAAGAGAGCTATGGGAAGAGGATCATTGGTCTCTAAGATTCTGTGTATAGTTTAGTTTGTGCAATTTTTAATTCGTATAATGCATTGAACGGCAGCACGTGGAAAGAATTATACAGGGATCTACTGGATTGACCGCTACTTGAAAATGTAGTAATTCGTTATGCACGTTTCTGCAGACGGATTACAGGTTTGAGATAAATTGTGAAAGTGGCACTCCAAGACTCAATGCAGTAAGAGAGGTGACCATGAAGGAAGGAAAAGTAAAGAATGCGTATAATAGGATAGGCGAAACATTCACAAGCTTTAAGTAGAACATAGCATGCGTATGCGAGCTTCGAAAAAAGGTGTTTAATGTGTGTTTTCCGGTGCATGTCTGATTCAAATAAAACGCTTAAATATTAGTAAGAACCAACTTGCTCTAGTTTTGTGCCACGTAATGATATGTGCAGTTTCTCAGTATTCAGTTCCTTTTTTTCTGGAATGAAAAACTGTTTACATAGTCTTACCGAGATTAAGGGTAAATTTATTTGACGTGAACCACGTGAAAACATTGCTGGCTCCGCATTTCTTTTATTCTGTATTTCATCCAAATTCTCTCCTATGAATACAAGAGCGGTATTGTCAGCATACATTAAAGGTTGGGAATACTTAAGAATTGCAGAAAGATCATTAATGTACAGTGAGAATAGCATGGGCCCAAGAACCTATCCTTGTAGCACGCCACTTAATACAGTTTGTCAAGTAGCTGCATATTTTTCAATTACTGTATGCTGCTTGCGGTCGCTAAAATAGCTTTTGAGTAAGTTCAGGAACTCACCCCTGAATCCATAACTGTTAACTTTGTTGAGTAAAATCTTGTGATTAACTGTGTCAAAGGCCCTTTTTATATCAATATATACAACGATAGCAATTATATTCTCATGGACAGCTGTATTTAGCCTTTGTGTTAGGTTGAGCACCGCAGAGGAAGTAGATTTATGAGGTCGACAACCGTTTTGTTAGGCGCTAAGCACATTGTATCCAGATACAAAATTGTTTGTACGTATACTCAGTATCTTTTCGAAAACTGTAATCGTAACACTAATAATTGATATTGGCCTATAACTTGATGGATGAGAGCGATCTTCGGCCTTAAAAACTGGAACGACCTTTGCTATTTTTAATTCAGCCAGAAATGTTTCGCTTTCAAGAGAGTGCTTAAATAGACAAAAAAGCGGATCGGACAAAATCCTGTCCAAAATTTTATTCAATCATAGATAATTAGAGTTTCTTTCAATGAGTAGAACAGTGGAAAAATTGGTGGCCTTTGGTGCACATTTGAAGATTAGGAAATGCCACAAGTTAGAGCCAGAATTTTTTAATGAACGCGCTCTAGTCGGATTCCACTTAAGTCTACTGTGAAACTCGGTCCACATTTAGGGCCACCACAGAAAATTCCACCACCGAGAAAAAGTTGACCGTTGTCAAAGATTTTGTTCTTATGTAAACAAGAAGCTAATCGAGAGACGATTATATGATACCCAAGAATCTTGTTGCCACTTTCTTGTTTGACATCGACACACACTGAAATGTTTTCTCTTACTGGTGTGAAAGGGTGACAGAGTACCACAGGACGCCGCAGACCCTAGTTATCGTGTTGTCATCAACTGCAGTTTTAATTATGTTGTATGCTAAAATAGAAGATATTTCTGAAGTGCACAGCCCTTGCAGCGTTTCGTTCGCCTCCCAAGCGCCGGTAATGTGGGGATGTTCTCAGCCTAGCGTTTACTTCTGCTTTCCTTGTTGGAACTGCCTTTATTTTTGATATCTTTCAAGGTTCCTTACTCTCCTGGCACTCGCAATATTTTTTGCATGAATTTGTTTATTCATTCAAACTCTCTATAAGAAAGAAGTGAGGAAGCGCCACCCAGAGCCGGACGCCATGCATACGTTTCGCGCGTAGCAATCTCCTTACTAATCCGCCAATCCAGAAATCTCTCGTGATAATGGAAGGCGCAAGCTTATTCTGGTCGCCTGATTCATCCATCCGCTGGCGAACTGGCACGCCTAATATGAACCACTGGGGAAATCTTCCGTATCTTTATCCGCTCTAACGTTCTCTTCAGTTCTGTGCACCTGTCGTCTCCTTAGCCAATCGGCACGTCATATTCACGGGTGGAATCTTTATGCTGATTTCCCTATGGCTTCATTCAGCAACTGTAGCGGCACTGTGCGACTTTTATTTCTTGTAAGGAAAGACGCTGCTTACAAGTGCATATTATTCATATGGCCGTTTCTATTACCGTAACGATTAAATCGCTGACACAATAAAGGACCGACAATACATGAAAACTTGGACTGTTTTCAACTCGAGTTTTGTAGACTTATTTCGAGGTATTTTTTGTATGCGGTAAATAAAAATGATCAGTTAAAATGCAATAAAATGTGTACAGTAAATTTTAAAAACATTCATTTTGAGGGATTAAGGCGTCTCCCGCGGCTCAACAATACCTGCCTTGGCGGTCATCAAAGAACAGGCGAAAAACGTCAACTTTTTCGCCGCTTGACTAATTTCTAATAATTTGCTTTTTAACTACTAGAGTAGGACATGTGGTTGCAATTAGGCATTTGTAGACGGCCGTAAGTAAAAGTCGTAACAGTTCTTAGAATTTCGATAATGCGATTGCCTTCGGCGATATAAATTTCGCTCTTCACAATAGTAACGTGCACTGGAGGGGCTGCTTTTCCTGCATGACTTTCGAAAGTGCATGTAGTTTTGGCGTCATGTAGCCAAACTTTTTTCGGCAACAGCGTCCAGGGTATTCCCGTTTTCGAACTTCTGAAAACTGATTAGCACGTTACTAACCACCTGCTCTAAACCTATCATTAAAAGGAGTTGCTTTACTGTGATAGATAACAAGCTGAGTATTAGAAATTTGTTACCGGCTAACTAGTTAACTTTGTTCATGAAATTTTTCATGTGCGCTGAATCTGGTATTATTCTGCCATAAAAGCCACCTTCAAAACTGAAAAAAAAACATATTTCTGGGAACTAGTGGCGGGCTTCCCTGAAAAACCTGAAACCTGGTATTTAAAGCGCCGACAGGATTTCTGGATACTGTCTTAGTACTTCCATGCAGTATATTCTGAAAAAAAGGTCCAATTATGTGGGAAGCAACAGCCACCAGAGCGTTCTAAAAAGATAAAAATTAGATAACAAAATTTGCCGGCCTACAATACATTAACCAAATGTCTTACCGTTTGTAGCTGGTAGGCAGCAGATGTGGCTTTGATGTACTCTTTTTTGAAGCTAATTAGTTGGGCGAAATTTGCGCTATAGTTGATAGATAGACAGATAAAGAGGAGGAGGGAAAGACAGGGATGTTAACCAGAAAGGGGTTCTGGTTGGCTACCCTGCACTGGGGAAGAGGGATTAGGGGGCTAAAAGGAGGAAGAGAGAAGGGGAAAAAGGCATAACACACACACACTCGCACAACGCTGTCACAGTTTGTCACTCAATCCAGTCGCTCTCAAGTAGGCAAAGAGTGCCTTGTATGCCTTGTGGGCAGTCAACTGCTGTGGCCACGGACCGAGGATCTTTTGCTCTGTTAATGGGCGAGGATCGAGGCGGTCCAGGGCACAACACAGTGTATGTCTTGCACTCGCAAATGCAGGGCACTCACAGAGAAGATGAGCGATGGTCTCCACACAACCGCAGCTTTCACAGGCAGGACTGTCGGCCATCCCCATCCAGAAAGCATAGTGGTTGGAAAAAGCAACGCCGATCCATAAACGGCATAACAATGTAGCGTCGCGACGTGCTAAGTTACGTGGAAAACGAAGGCGCAGTCCAGCTTGAGGCGGAGGTTGCAAAACCCTCCCATGTTCCACGCTAAAAGTGTGAGCTCCAGCGCCAAAGGGCGAAGCCCACACGCTGCGTCAGGTCTCGATATTGGGATCCTCACTAGAAGTCCGTCGTTGTGAGCCGAACGCGCAGCCGCATCGGCCTGGTGATTACCGTTAATACCACAGTGTCCTGGCAGCCATTGAAAAATGATGTCATGACCTTTGGAAACGGTGCCGTGGTACAGTAGACGGATCTCAGCAACAAGTTGTTCCTGCGACCCGCGGCGTAGCGCAGCTTCCAGGGCTTGAAGGGCTGCTTTAGAGTCGGTGAAAACCGTCCAGTCATGTGGAGGTCTCTGACTGATGAGATCTACCGCAGCCCGTAAGGCTGCGAGTTCCGCACCAGTTGAAGATGTTGGATAGGTCGTCTTCACTTTCATGAAGATGGATCTGGCCGGTATCACCACCGACCCCGCAGAACTGGTCGAGTGAACTGATCCATCTGTGTAAACATGTATGTGGTGACTGTGGTAAGAATGGAGGTGATTCAATGTCATTGTTTGAGAGCGGGTAGTGATACACCAGCTTTTTTCGTAATTCAAGGAATATAGAGGTGAACCCGGGGTTCATGAAGACTCCATAAGGGTGAGCACGGTTTTGAGGCAGGGGTGAACTCCGATGGAAGATATGCGCGATGAGCTTCAATGACTTTGGCGAATGCAGTACGCGGCCTAATTATTGGGAGTGTTGCGAGGTGATGACAGGGAACCCGTGTGAGGTGCCGAACATGTGTTCTCATGGTGTCAACCGCAATGTATGTAGTAACAGGATGTTCCCGGGCAACAAGAACAGTTGCTGCTGTTGATGCACATTTAGGCAGTCCAAGGCAGATACGGAGAGCTTGCGCTTGCACACTTTGAAGAGTCTTGATATTTGTCTTTCTAATAGAACTGAATATCGGAAGACTGTACCGCATGTAGCCCAGAAATAGGGAACGGTACAATTGCAGCATAAAGCGCACTGATGCGCCCCAGGACTTTCCCCTGAGGAAGGAGAGGACGTGGACAATCGCAATTAGTCTCTTTCTCAAAGCGCCAGAGAAGTGGAGCGGAAAACAGGAAAAACAAAAAGATGCCAGATAAAGCATGACTTGAGGTTTGTCGATTGTGCTGAACAAGCTGTGTATGAAATACCTTTCACGTGCAGAAAGACTTATACAGGTCAAACAGGAAGGCGCTTGAATACCCGCGTAGGAGATTACAGCAGTTATTTGAAAGGAGCCCTACCCTTATATCTAGCTTTGCATTACAGAGTTTTTCCACGTAATAACCGTAGTAATCCTTGTTAAAAAGTCCTGTACTTCATTCTTAATTAAACGAGATCCATTACAACACCAAGAGAAGTTAACAAGCAAAATCACTGAAGAGTTTCATGTTCAGAAAAATTATGACTTCTGCGTAATGACCCCCTCTGCACGTGTTCATAATTATGAACTAAAATATCTTGATTAAAAAGATTAGGTGTTGGTATGCATTTTGATGTCGTACATGCAGCCCTGGTTGTGAAAAAAGGTATATTTTTGTCGTGTCTCTCCAATAAACTGCAGCGCCCGTCCTGTCTTCTTCCTCTGTCCCTTGTCTCTGCTCCGTTATTTACAGTCTGTATGCGCAGTGCTTCATGACGTCGACTGTACCAGAAGCTTGGAAGAACGCTAACATTGTCTAAATTCAGAAGGAGGAAGACGATAAGGACTTGAAAAATTACAGACCAATCAGCTTACTGTCCGTTGTATGTAAAGTGTTTACTAAGGTAATCGCTAATAAAGTGTGGACAACCACAGACTTCAATATAACAAATGATCAGGCAGGCTTCCGTAAAGGATACTGGACAATAAACCATATTCACACTATCAGTCACATGATAGAGAAATGCGCAGAATATGAACAACCCCTTTGTATAGCTTTCATTAAGTACTAGAAGTGATTTGACTCAGTCGAAACGTCAGCAGTCTGCAGGCATTGCAGAATCAGGGTGTGGAAGCGCTTTATGTCAAAATACTGGAAGATGTTTATAGCAACTGCACGTGTAGAATAGTCCTCCATGAAGTAAGCAAAAAAAATTGCAAGAAGAAAGGCTGTCAGTCAGGGAGACACGATTTCGACAATGATCTTAGTTGCCTTTTTACAGGAGATATTTCGAGGCCTCGACTGGGAATATTTCGAGATGAGAGCTAATCGAGAATGCCTTAGTAATCTGCGATTTACTGATGACATTGCCTTGCTGAGCCACTCAGGAGAAGAACTGAAAATCATGATCAATGAGTTAGACAGACAGAGCAGCAAGGTGGATCCGAAATTTGGGTGGGTCTAAAAAATGCAACATCAATTCACAAATCGGTAGCGATGTGCTGCAAGTAATAAGATAATACGTATACTTAGGGCAGATCGTGACCGCTGATACGGATCATGAGAGAGAACAAACTTAAAGACTAACTCGAGAAACTAGCAAAATTTTTCTTTTAGTGCAGGAAGTTTTTTTTTTTGGTAACAGCAGCAGTGTAAGCGGGGAGCTTGTGATAAAATATATGCAGCACCAGCCTTTTGATGCATCTGGGGTTCTTTTTTTGCTTCCAAAGTGAAATAAGGCGTTTGTTCTAAAGGTGGAAGGAAAGTTTCCTTTGAGCAAAAATAAGGGTGTAAATTTAGCGATGAAAATTCACATAGCTCCACACTTATTGCGAAGAAGAACATGTTTAGTGCTGTGTTGTACAATATAAAGAAAATTTCATTGCTCTGAGAGTCCGTTATCAACTTATATGTCGTGGTTGTTATTACTATTAGGCACGCAATGCTTTTAGCGTCTATTGTAAACAACTTCCGGTGAGCATCATATGGACACAACAGCGACCATGATATCTAACTCAAGGTAGCCGGCAAGCTCAACATCTGGCAAATGTTCCGAAGTTGTGCTTTTGAATGATATATGAGAGAAAAAAAATACATGTCATAACCCTGAGTGCAATTCGACTCAGCGCGAACACAGCAGCCTCGTCCCCCAGTTCCTCAAGTTATATGCACTTGAGGAACTGGTAAGCATACAATCGTCAAATTCTTGAAGAAAAAGGAAGCATGATGTTTCGGGGTCCGTACTGGTCCCTTGATCACATAGTGTGCTGCATAGAACGATGGCGGCTTAAGTATAGCTAAAAATGTGCAGTGACCGACTGTAGATTTTTTAAAGATTTCCACATGCTCTTTTAAGGGCATATTCCGGGTTTAGGTGTATGGAATAATTCAATAAGGCGCGATGATGTTTTCTTATTTGGCAATCAGTAATGCTTCTTCAAAATCAATGATTTGTCGTCTTGATACATTGCGTCACTCCAAAGCATTCAAAGTAGAGAGAGAGAGAGAGAGGAACAACATTATTTAGTTGCCTGCAGAACGACACCATGACTAATTGGTGCCGCGACGCTGGCTCTCATGATGTCGGCCTGATGGCCTTTGAGGCTTGTTATGAAATTTCCCCTTTCGCCAATGTAGGCAGGGCAACAGCCTTGACACGATGTCTCGTATACCACGCCAGCAAATCTTGATAAATGTATATGATCTTTTACCCGGACCAGCTTTTGTTTTAACCTGCTGGCAGGCACATGAGAAATGCGCCTATGAAAATCCGTGAAAGTGCTTCGCACACCCTGGAAGCGTACGGATTTTTCGGTCGCTTGATTTCTCCGTTTTTCTGCTCTTGGCGAGGTCTGGAAGCGTGAGCAGAGCGCTCTTGGTCTGTAGCTGCTGAAGGTATCTGCGGTCTCGCAGATCGTGCTTTACTTCGTCGATTGCGTAGCCGCATTTCACCGTCGCGTAGCGGACTTTTTCCACCGTTGTGGATTGTGTAGAAATGACAATATGTAAATGATTCCTGTTGGCCACAAAGCATGCAGCGCAGAGATTCGCGTTCTGAAAATGGTGGTGAACATTTTAAATGATGGCTTAAGGATCTCAGAGTACCGACTTAGAAGCCAGAAATTTTCATTTTTCAATGGCAGTGCTTACATTGTTCCGCCAAACACCATAGTTCGACTTCGCGTTCTTGATGTAGATGAGATCAATGAATCGATGGCACAGAGAGGTTCACTGTTGTCGTCCCCGATTTTCTAAATGCCAGCTTAAGAAAATGCTCCACCGATAATCTGCTAATCGGCAGCTGAAACTTATATGTTGCACGAGTGCTGGCACCAGCAGTATGTCATACAAGAATACAAAATGGCCTGAGAATAATTAGCAATCGGCTATTAGGAATTAAAAAAAGGCTATCAGATGATCGGTGCCCATATCTCGGCATGCTGTCGCAATAGATCTAACAAACAAGGCATACCATCTTCGAAAATAATAAAAAAAACGAGCTCGCGTCTAAGGCGAGGAAGCAGCGACGGAATACCGTACGATCTGCCATGATTCGGTGCTTTCAGAATACATGCAGATTGAGCATTGGAGCGAAATATTATGTAGTTGAGCCATGTCATCTCAGATGCACTTTTTGTGAAGATTCGTGCTTTTAGGGAAATGTAAAGTACTCAGATGAACGTGTCAGGCAGGATTCCTTCAGATCAGTGCTCGCTCCATATATTAAAAAAAATAAGCAAACATAAGATTGTTTACAAAAGGCCCAAAGGGCCCGATTTCTTAATGTCATGCATGCGCCTGTTTCAGCGTCTGGCTTAAAACGCAGCCGGCGAGGGCAAAAAGTAAGGCGGGGTCGGAAGTTTTCTGGGATAGGGTGACTGGCACCTGGTGGCGGTTAAAGATAAGGCAAAGGGGTCTTTGTCGTGTAGACGGTGTAGTCAAGGTAATTTTCAAAATGATGAAGATAAAATCTATGTTTAGGAGGGAGACGATATTGTAAAAATAATGACGGAAGTGCGCAAGCCCCACAAGAAATGCAGGGGATTGACAAATTTGATTTGGAACCAATAAAGCTTAATTGCTCGCGCACAAAAGCAGTCACTCTCTCAATAACTCCTCCCTCACGCTACGTTCACTCAATCTGTCACTCAAACTCACTCAGTCGCTCTCCCCCACGCGCTCATTTACTCGCCCTCACTTAATAATCAGCCCAAACTTTCGCTTCTAAAAGTGCTTGATGTTTGTTTTTCAGAGGAAGGCAGTGTCTAGTGTTCTCTCCTCTGCTGTCTTGTGGTGCGGAGATCCTGAAAGTCTTTTCACGTATTCCCATATTCTTCTCACGGTCTGTACAAATTTCTCAAGTGCAGTACAAGGCCGTGTTGGCAGAGACACCGTTCGTCCTTCAGTGGCCGCTGTGTACACATCGCCGGCCCAGCGACGTTGACCTCCGGCCGATCGAAGTTGATTTTATTACCCAAATCTAATATCCGCCGCTGCCCGTGGAGCACAATTCTGATAGACAGCGCGCTCCACTCGGCAACTTACCGGTGGACGTCTAAGGCAGCCTCGTCTTGGGAGACGGGAGCAAAAATGAAATTACAACATTCTCCGCACGCATGAAGTGACCCAACCGGGGAACGAGCAAACAAAGGTGCCCTGCACTCCTAGCTGGAGGTAAGAAGAAAAGTTTATGAGGAAAATACAGCGCTTAGATGAAAACAAAACATCGAAAGTTTATTAAAAAAAAGCTGGATGAAGCTCTAGCCATATGCGGAAATATTGCAAAAAGATAAATATAATTGCTCAAGTAGAAAATGTTCGCAAAAAAGCCAAGTAAAATGCTTACTAAGATGTGGAAGGTTGAGAAGAAATCTAATTACTGCAACGTCTACAATCGTGAAAGGTTTTTAACGCTATCTAAAACATGTGTGCCTAGACACCGTTCAGCAATAGCTGTTCATAATGCCGAGCAGCGTGACACGCAAAGCTCGGCAAAAAACAACTAATAAAGGAATGGGACTTTGGTGAAAGAGCACGGCAACAGTAGATTAAGCGTACAAGGGCCCGCAATAACATGTACAGCAGCTACGAGCGCCACTAGTGAGAGCTGCTAGAGCGGCCGGGTTTTTTTGTAACGGTGAGCCTGTGTGGCCGTAGAGTAGGTTGGGTTAAGTTAGGTCTTTTTCTAAGTTGTCGAAAAAGATTCGCTGTAAACAGCTTACGCATTGTGGACGCGGTCTTCAGTTAAGCGAAGTATTCTAGAGAGGCATGGCTGCTACCTATCTCTGGTTCGACGCATGAACCGCATACTTAAACATTACTGAGGTATTTCCCAGCACTTACCAGTGTTTTCGTAGAGACCGCTGCACACACGGCGGAGTAGTGTTTAAAATTTTTCACAACGCTATGTCATGCGTTCAGCTGGAATTGTTTGATAATGAAACTGAATTCATATTTTGTAGAATAAGGTTGTCGAATGAAAAAAAACACTGGTTCTTGGGTCATTTTGTAAACCTCGTGGTCCGTCGTTAAAGCCACTGCTTCGCTTATCTATTTTTTTTGAAATATTCAACACCGATTGTCTTGTTCTAGGGGGGGATTTTAATCTTCCGGATATTGAGTGGTCGGATAGCGAACCACGAGAAACAGCTGGAGGGAGTTCATAGTCAACTATTTTTTTGACATAAAGAACCAAAATAGTTTTTCTCAGTATGTTCGTGACTCATCGCGAACTGACGGAGCTGGCCATGTACTTGACCTCTTGCTTTGTAACTTGCCTAATGTATGCAATCTACGGGTATTGCCTGGGCTGAGCGACCACAATATTGTTCTTGCAGATTTAACGACTGTGTATGCGAAGGTTGCGAAAACATTTGAGAGAAAGCTTTATTTCTATAGCACGGCGGACTACGAGGCGATCAACGCTTCTTTCGAGACGTACTTCCCAACGTTCGTTGCCCTTGCGGATAACCTAAATATAGAACAACTATAGAATATTTTAAAACAGAAACTGTTTGATCTGCGCTAACCTTTTGTGCGGTCCAGAGTTATATCGTAAACGAGAGATTGAGATAAACCATGGTTTAACGCTGAGTTACGTGCAATAATTCGAAAGCAGCGCCGATTGTATCAGAGGTACAAGGAATCTAACCCATCAGAGTGTTTGGCCGTGTTGAAAGGAATAAAAACTGAATTCAGACAAAAATCTTTCATTGCAAAATACTTGTATTTTCCGCATATAGGCAAAAGTCTTGTCACGGACACCAAACAATTTTCGAGGTATGTGAAACGTAATGGCAAAGAAAGACACTCTGCACCAGCTTTAATGAATGGCGCGGAAATGATTTATCACAATGAGGAGAAAGTTGAATGTTTTAGCTGTTATTTCTCATCTGGATGTATGTCGTCTAGTTCACGTGAGGTCTATCTTTTTCTGTGGAGATTCACCGTATGCCGGAAGTCACTTTCTGTGCTAGTGGAGTCTGTAAATTGTTGAAAGATGTGAACCAGGCCATGGCGTGACGTCCTGATGATATTCCCGCCGCAATTGTAAGACATTGCGCCGATACTAATGAAATTCTCTTGCCATGGGATTGAAAGTTAGCGCGAGTTGTTTTTATTTGTAAGAGTTGTACGAGAAACTCCGTTCAGAACTACAGACTAGTTTCCTTCACTAGTATCCCCTGCAAAATTATGGAGCATGCATTATATAGCGGCGTCATGAGTCATTTAACTAAACATAATCTCTTAAGTCCCTGCCAACATGGATTCAGGAAAGGTTTATCCTGCAATACACAGTTGGTAGAGTTTACTCACGATTTGGCCTTGGCAGCTGATAAGCAGCAGAATGTTGACTGTCCTTTCCTAGATTTCCGCAAAGCATTCGATGTAGTTTCGCATAGCCTCCTCCTTACCATATCAGGAGCTTACAAGCTTGACTATAATATTATTGAATCGATTGCCTAATATTTGTCATTATGAAAACAGGCTGTTGTTCTGAACGGTGTTTTTTATCAATATACACTAGTGACTTCAGGAGTTCCCCAAAGTTCTGTGTTAGATCCACTGTTGTTTTTGCTATATATTAATGATATTTAAATTGGTATACGGTCTTCATTTAAAATGTTCGCTGATGGTTGTGTTGTTTACAGAGTAATTTGTGCAAGTTCTCATTCACAAGTCTTGCAAGATGATTTAGATACCATAGCAGGTTGGTGTGTGCGTTGGGATATATCATTAAATATAAACACTGTTCACGTCACCTTTACAAGAAAGCGCGCTTGCCATCCTTATAGGTATAGAATTGGTGACGTTACCTTAGGCACAAGTAAGGAATTGAAATATCTGGAAGTCTTTTTTACATTTGATTTATGGTGAAACAGGCACGCTAACTATATTGGAAATGGGGCTGCATCAGTTTTGGGTTTCGTGAGGAGGATGTTCAGTCATCTTCCAAGTAACCTTAATACCCAGCTCTACTTCAGTCATGTTCGACCAATACTTGAGTATGCGTTTGTTTGTTGGGATCCTCAGATAGCTGACCTTATAGACAAATAAGAAAAAATCCAAAACAGGGCAGTCAGATTTGTTCTTTGAAATTACAACCGGAAGCTTAGCATGACAGAAAGCCAGCATGAACTTCAATGGCAAGATCTAAAGGATTGTAGAAGAAATGCTAGATTAAAATTTTTTCAAAACATTTATTACTTGAAAACAGGCATCAACCACGAAAAGTATATCCGGGCACCAAGTTATATATCGAAGCGAGTGGACCCCTGGTTGAAAGTCAGGAAATTTTCTTGTAGGGGTAACGTCTTAAGTTACGTTTTGTTAGAACTCTGCGAGAATGAAACAGTTTGCTATAGAGCACTGTGTATAATCAGATGAACAATGCTTTTTACCATGCGTTGAAATAACATGTAACGTGACAGTCAACGCTTGTAGCCCCTGCTGTAATGCCCTACGGGCGGTGCAGGTATCCAATAAATAAGAAATGAAAGTGAAAAAGATGTGAGGTATGCAAGACCAGAATCCCACTAGAATAACCTGTACGTTATTCGTCAACTTCTTAGCACAATACTGATACGTAGCTTTCGAATGAATATGCATTTCGCATGACCTTACAAGTATACACATGAAGGAAGTTAGCAGCCCACTAAAAAATTGCGTAAGAACTCTGTTGAGTGTGTTCTCTTCATTGTCTGTGCTTACAATCTGAATGTGGTTTGGCCGTATGTGCCTCGGTGGGTCTAAGGACAGTGGCGTTTAGTGGCGTGGAGAGCCTAAGACCAGGGAAAAGACACAGTGCGTACGAAAAAGATCATACGTTTTCTTAGGACACAGTGGGTCTTTTTGAACCATGAGAAACAAAGATTGAGAGCAAGTACCTAGTCAGTGCTTCTCGGAGACGTTTACCGCGAGAGACGTTAAAGGCCCCTTCCCTGGCCTTAGCGTATTAGCAGCAGTAGTAGTAGCAGTAGTAGAAATAGTTAGTGTAACCGGACGATGCTAACAAGCAAAAAGATGGAGGAGGGGTTTACAATGAATGGGGAGGGTATAGAGAGAGAGAGGGGGGAGGTGCCACAGGAGGGTGGTTGCCATAGGAACCAACCGGACGGTGTTACTATCCCCAAATGTGTTGTAGATTTGTATTAAGGCAGCAATTACTCATTGTCATCCACCCAAGCGCAGCTATACGGCTACAAAGGAAAGCTCTACAGCTTTCTCAGAAACTTTGCAGTTAATAAAAAAATGGTCCTTGCCCGGTGTTCGAAAGTGGGACCCCCCTTCTTCACCGGAGCAGGCATTCTACCAACTGGGTTAACTAGACGGCAAGGATTTATAGTGCGAGAGCGAATTGATTAATAACTCGAAGATGGAACAGTGTTGGTCAAATGTTTAGGGGAACCAAGGAGTCTAACAGCTGATCGGGTTTAGAAGTTTTAGTGCAAAGAATTAAGGTTGTAAAATTCGATGACATGGTTTCTTCTTGTTCCTAATTTTTTGTTGATCGGTATTGACTCAGCAGCACTGAGTACATGCACAAGTTCAGCAATATTCTATTAAAAATTTTCTAAAATTAGCAAATATCATTTATTCTCTTTTTAATTATCTGTTTACGCTAGCAAGACCTCTCAGAACTGTTTCCATAGCAAGCAGCTAGGTGTAGAGATAAGAAAATATTGCTTTATTACGTCCGTGCAAACAGTAACAATGTTTTCTTTTCTTTAGCGTACGCCTTCCTGGTGCTAAGGGAATTCATTCCACTTGCGGTGCCTTTCCCGCAGGTAATTACGCGGGGTCATTAGGGCCTGTGTGCAACACCGGGAATGAAGACAGTGATCCAGAGGTGGGGGGGGGGGGGGTGTCAGTACTGGCACATTAAAGACGTTTTCTTTTCTATTTCGAGGATCGCAAATACCAGCAGTGCGGAAAAACGCCCTCAGTGTTGTTGCTGTTGCTGATCCTGCTGTGAAAAAAACACGTACTTGCGAACTGTGCCCACGTCAGTCGATATTCTTGAACACTCCTCCAGACAAATTGCTGCCAACACTGCAGGAAGCGGCAAGCGGAAACTTTTGGTCCATTTTCGTTGACGAACAAATAAAGCCGCACACATTAATTTACTCGTAAAGAAAGAATGGTTTAAGGTGAATGCAACTGCATGAACCATGTAACTCTCCTACGTATAAGGAATGTACAGTGCACTGATACAGATTAATACCGGCCGCCCTGGGTTCTTCGTCGCGCATAAATTTTGCTGTGCACGAGCATTATGCTGACCTCTGAAGGCTTCACGTTGTGCCGTCTTATCTTCACTGTGTATCCCAAGGATTGCGCCTGTGAAGGAGTGTGAAGAGTGAGGAGGACAAAGAGAAGGAGGAGACGGGATTGGAAGGTTTGGGGAAGAAGTGGGGTAGGAGTGACACGCACCCATAAAAAAAACAAAAATGGTTATTAGGGAAAAAAATGCGCAGTCACTTCCTCACAGTCGGTGACCCCAACAACCAGGTAGTTAAAGGAGGACTGAAAAACAAAGTGGAAGAAGCAAGCAAGAGAGAGAAGCTGTAGTGAAAAGATCTGAATTTTTTGAAACCATCTGTCGGAATTTTAACATACGATGACATCTACGTCTGTCTTTTGCCCACCGCCTCGGCCAAACGGAGCGGCCGCGTTTCGAAGGAATTGAAATTCACAACATGTTTTCCGTTGAAACCGGCGCAGGCGCATGCAACGCACCTTCGCTTTCTATTACATTCGACAATTCGGCTACCTCTGTAAGTTGTCGCGATGAGAGCATTAACTGGCAGCCTATTACGGCGGAGCCACTACAAAGTCATCGTCATGTTTCATTCGTTCGATCCGAACTGCCAAATACTCCGGGCCAATAGGCCCTGCCACCGTGGCTGTACAGGTGAGTCCGTTTAGTCAAGAGACAGAAAGGCTCGTTAATTTCTCAAATGACTCCGTTAGGTAGCAACACAGGAAGGTTAGTAGCTGGCCAAGGTGTTAAAAGGCCGATGGTGAGAGGTCGATAGCTGAGGCGTGTCAAGCAGCGAAAAGAGAGGTGCAGTCTTAGCGTGCTGCCTAGAACGAAGGGAGAAGCGGCGGATCGCGGCGTGACATAAAGCCCCAAACGCGCCGAAGGAAGCGGTTGATGGAAGAAGCTCCTCAAGACACTAAACAGGCCGCGAGGGCATTCCCACTGTCAAGCTTGAAGAACGAAACCAGCCACAGCTCCTGGTTGCCATCGATGTGCGGCCAGCACCATCTATATGCCGTTGAAGATTACGCTTTTTCTTGAATACATTGCGTGTTTATACCTAGTCTCGATTGCGAGATAGAATAAAGATTTTTGTTGAACAGGCAAAACGTAATTAGAACGCAAGTTCGCCTCTTACCACTGTTCATATTTGGTCAAATGCGCGAAACACCTACACAGGTGCTTCCTTCACAGGCGAAACACCTACACAGACACAATGAAGGTAGACGGGACGGGCGAGGTAGATGGGACTGAGCGCCATTTACAACTGCCAGTTCTGAGTGGCGATCAGTCCCTGCTACCTTCTTTGCGTTTGTGCGTTTTTTGCGCCGTTAACCGAAAATGAACAATTACCAGCTAGCACAACAAGACGTTCTTTTACCCCTGGTTTTGCGTTTCTCTTGTAAGAAGGCAAGAAAATATCGGAGATATATGCGGCCACCTTTGTATGAATAGAAGCGATCGCTGTTGAAATAGACGGGCCTACTTTCATTTTGCACCAAGCCGCTGCCCGTAGTGTTGCTTCATGGTTCCATCGCCTGCGAGGAGACATCAAAACATCAGCGGCATATCAGTCCGAGACCAGGACTCAACGGAAGAAAAGAAGAGATACGTGAAAGTAGATTTTTTCGCTGGCTGTCCAAGTTGTGCTTCCTCGAAACTGAGTATGCCGGGGAAAAATGATTAAAAGCAGAAGCCTGCTTTCCAGGAGTTGCACTATACAGAGGCCACAAACATCAATCAACTCCTCCTAACATCGTGATTCCATCGCGGTCTTGCTGCATTCATGCTGCAAATAATCCAGGAACCGCAAAAGCTGCATCACAAGCCGAGAGGCTCATCAACGCACGATGCTGGCTGCAGATCACGAGGCACAGACACGTCTGGTAAAATAAAGGAAGCCGTCATAAGCACGGACGTGAGGCAGAGAGAAGCTGCCTTTCCTGTCCTAACAAATGGCGCCGAGATGAAGCCGAAGCCCGTTAGGGAAGAGGAGAGCCCGTAAGTGGAGAGCTTATTTTCTGGAGCGAGCCCAGTTTCTCTTTACGTTACGTGGGGCAATCGATGTCAGAGATCAAGAGTTTGGTGGAAGCGGCAGAGCGCGTAACTACGCAGCGAGCTTCGACCAGAGGCAGACTGGAGGCCCGGAGCAGGTGCCACGTCTTCTATTTCCTCTGGGAGCCAACCAGGAGAGCTGCCTGCAACTTCCCTGCGTGCTGCGGCACGCTTGCTTTCTAGAGGAGTGTGGTGGTGGATCGCGGATCTTGGATTCTCAGGAGCAGGCAATGTAGAACTTGATAACCGGCAAACATGCATGTGGCTAGTCTTGCAAAGGACTCTCGTTGAGGGCGCTGCTAGTTGGTCAGGAAGAGGAAGAACCGGAAGCTTCTAAGGCTCTAGAGGTGCCGTTGATGGACGGGAATCAAGATAGCCAAATTAGGGTCCGCAAGCTTGGCGAAGAGAGTGAACGAAGTGTTTGGTTGCTCAAGCTTCTATGTCCAGGTTTGCTAAACAACTGTTTTGAATATTTGAAAGGTAGCGTTAGGAAAATATTAAAGGCGATTCCCTTCTCTTCCGACATGCAGCAAACTCTTTCTTTCAGCATATTTCAATCGTTCGCATCGAGTAGTTATGACTTATCATTATCCGATCCAGTATATTTTAAGTGCCTTGAAATAACGATGAGCGAAAAAGGTGTTTGCGATGTTTCGCATGCGAAGAGTTCAACAGACTGCTCATAAAAACACCCGGGTGCGCTTTCAAATTGTCAATTTGAATCACGTAAAAGCCACACGACTGTCATAGATTACACTGGGATACATTAAATACATTAAAGCATTATTTGACGACTACAATAGATCGGTGAAAGCACCATTCTGGACTTCGAACATCAGTATTCGCAGAGTAGTGCGCAGGAGCAGCAGCTAAAGGAGTGAAGCTCCTAAGTGATCACTTCCTAAACAACGCATTCCTGTTTCCGCCATTAAAATTTCTAATGAATTACGTTGCATGAAACCTGGTTTTATAGATCGCAGTGTGTTTTGTATTTTTCTAAAATATTCGAAAAAAACTGTGTTGCTCGTTTTGTGTTACATCTCGCCACGGCAACAACCTCATGAAAGTACTTGTAAAATAATAAATTAATTAATTATATTAAACGAAAGTGAAAAGGGCATCGAATATGTGAGGTCTGCCTATGATAGGTGCCAGGTTTTTCGGTGCGGACACGCAGCTAGAGATAATATCCCGTCATTAGGTACACTGCAGAAGCCTCGCGCGTGACGCCTGCGGTCATCAGCATTCGAAATTGCGCCCCCCCCCCCCCCCCCCCGCTCATGTCCGAATTCTGGGAACGCCCTGATTTCGGCGCCGCCGAAAACGACGTCGTGCTTATGCCGTACAGCGAACGTGTCGTTGGCACCCGGAAATTGCGGACAGGGGGTAATTAGACGCACTTACCTCGTTTTTTCATTGAGCAGACGTTTACGCCGGGTCACGACCATTTGCACTGCTTTGAGTCCGAACTTTATTAGTAGTTGGGACGCACTCTGATCGCCGAGCTAGAAAAGCTCCGCAGGCTAAAAACTAAAATATGCATAAAAATCGCTACAACAAGTCTTAATTGTCACATTGTGCCCTCTGCGAACCACTGCGGTCAGTAAGGGTTTTTTCAAAATAAACGGAGTCCAGTTGCTACATCTCGCTGCTACATGCAAGTGTGTGGACTCAAGGAATGGCTCAAGAGAGCATGTGGTCTTAGGTATTCACAAACTTCATGCAACGTATATAGCAAAGTCTGGAATAAAAAGTTAAACATAAACCTCTAGGGACATCTCAATCTCATACGTAAGGAGACATACTAGCCCCCCCCTTCCCGCCCCCTCCTCCCCAACCTAATAAAGAGAGCTGTAGGATGTAATAACTCCAAACAGGTTTTTCTAGCAAATAATATGCACTTAGTCTACAAGTGCTAGACAAAAGTCAACATTATTTCAGAATAATTCATTTGCGAAGCAAATGTATATTATCATGCAAGTTTTATCCTAAATGCATGAGGAAGCCCGTATGAGGTGTTACAGCATTTCTAAGCACTGCCTCTTAGCATTTTGAATTTAATTTTCTACTTTCTTTCTCTTCGTGTGAACTTTCCTCTCTTGCGTGTGTTTTAGAGACTTGAGCTGCTTCAGGCTAACCTATTAAAACCCATTACTTTCAATGAATTTGTGTTTTCGCTCTTCCAATAGAAATATATGAAGACTGACAATGGCCCGTTCAGTTCCGTTCAGTTTTCAGAACTGCTATTCTTGACTCCTGTACAGAGACTTCTTAGCCTTTCTCTGAGGTGTTGCCTAAAAGTAATTGCCAAGTTTCAGGTTAACAGGGCTATGCGATACATAAAGCCGTTCTTTTTGTGCGGTCCTATTGACATTTCTCTTGCTTTATTTAAAGTTCCAGGCATTCTGACTTCTTTACTTGCGGCTTAAAGTATTTACACTCGAGCCCACTTATAATGGACTTGACGGTCAGGCGGATTACCTTCGCTGTATTCGACATTCGTAGTAAGTGCACGTCCCATGTTACAGTGGAAACTACAAAGTCGGAGAGTTTAAGTCCCTTGTGCGTTTCTACTCATTCAAACTATGCCTTATTACGACGCTTTCCTAGTTTTCCAGCACAGTCACTTGCTCTTAGCCGATGCCCTTGCTACCAACGAGCTGGTTTAGTGACGCGATATAACTAATTGTGGTGGAAGCGCTCATGGTAGCAGGTGGTATACGTCATGTCGGCCCTCTCTTCATCGTACTCATCAGATTACTGGCAGTGCGAGAGTTTTCCTACTTTGCCTGCTATTTTTCCGTCAGTTCATAGCTGTCTGATGTCGGCGTCATCATCCGCACCAACCAAGCCATTCCAGGCGACATCATGCCGGGCCAGCTGCGTGTCGACGATGCGTTGCCACAGATTCCCATGTTTCCGATAGCGCGTCCTCTATCGTTCCTGGGTCCCTAAACGCTCCCCCACGGAAGCAATTCTCAGTGCACTCTGAAGCCAGTTCCATCGAAGGGACCTTATCAGTCCCCATCAGGAAACAGAAAAATTCGAAATAGGTCGTCGCGGCACCTGGTCAGATAATTGCTATCAGTTGGCGCTCAGATATAAGTTTTAATCTTTTTTACAAATACAATGCACCAAAGCAAGAAAATGAGTTCATATTCACTTACATGCAAAATAAAAAAAAATATTGCCTCATTGCTAGCCATTCTACTGGCACCGCCATGCGGTAGTACTGGGTTAAGCGGTACGTATGTGCCTAGCCCCGATATCAGCTGGACCGCTTTTTTGTCTTAGCACTCGCGCGCCTGTTCTCTGTTCCTCTCTTTCGACGCTCTTGTGTGACCTTGCATAAATTCGGGAAAGAAAGCTTTCTGTGTCTATGCCAGCTCACAGGGCTGTGACTGATTCGTGCATGCGTACAAAAAGTGCGCTTGTGGGAACCGGCGTTTGTGTAAAGAAATCTGCGCGCAGTATAGTTGAGTCCTCCCTTAAAACCTTAAAAGCTCTGCCGGTTGTCGGTGCGCATATGATCAGTCTGGGAGAGATAAAAACACGACCGTCAGCTACCGCATTTTTTTTTCAAACATATTTGCCACTCACTGGCTAAGCTGCGAGCACCCGTTGTTGACACAGGGAACTGTAGGCGTGCGTGCCCGATTATGCTCTCCTTGTGAATACTTGCCACCATCATATGTAAATATTTTAATACTTCACGCTTAGTTCACACAGCTACTTGATTTTATCAGAACTTAAACGAATATAGTGGTTGACCTATCATTACCACCTCTTTACACAAAAGAACTGCGGGATTTTTTCTCTGTGTTTCTATAAGCAGAGATGAGGGCAAAAGTTCTGAGGAGCATAATAGTGGTGCAGGCTAAGAGCACGATAAAGAACAGCAAGAATCCAGTAAAGAATAAAGTACAAGTTATGGTTCAAGCTATACAGTGAGGCTCCCTTTTACATGGTACTGTTTACATAAACGTAGCGGAAAAGATGCAGCCGATCATAAAAACGTTAGAACATCGAACGCAGTTCTGAGATTTGCCAGACTCAAACCCACATCATCGATCAACTCAGTGACAGTCCGAAAATACGAAGATGAAATTTCTCTGTGTTTTTTCGTAGCTGGCATTTTATTTCGCCAGGAAGCATTGTGCGGAGTCATCCAATTTCTTGTGGCGAATATCTTTGCCTTCAACGAGCTAATAGTTGAGGTACGTTTATCTTTGCGTCAAATACGGAACCAATAATTCGCATATCATTCCCTCCGAATTAGGGAGTATTACCAGATTTCACCGTTGATCTCCAGAAAGCAGTTATCCCTTCGTCACAGGAATCGTATGGTTACAGGTCCTCGATATCCGCCATAAAAAGCCATTCTTATTGTCAGAGGTATCAGTTGTTTCACACCTAGACCGAATAAAAACAAATTGTCGGATGTTTATTAAACAGAAGTGAAAGTCAAAGTCAAATTTATTTTCAGCATCCAACGTCTACTGGACAGGAGTTATGTTGAGAGAGAGAGGGGGGCACCAAAAAGCCTTAAAAAAGACTTGATAAGGCCCGCCTCCATGCAGATGACATCGACGCAGTACTGACATAAAAAGGTATATGCAAATTAAAAGAGAAAAAAATGAAACAAAATACACATGTATTTTACATGTGTATATACGCGTGTACACATAGAGCAAATAATTTCGAGCCTTTCTGCCTTCTCCTATGTTTTCTGCCATTCTTCGTCTATCGAAGTTTTTATCTTCCTCAAGTTCTCATGCTGATCGACTTTAAAACTTTGCTTGACTTCTTATATTCCGTGAAGTATTATCGTCCCTTTATGCAGTTCATGAGTGGAGAAAACAAGGCCGCTCATATCTTCAAAATAGAGCACAAAATTACCCTTGGTATCCAACTACAAAAAGTGGTTCATTTGTCAAGGCTACCGTCTTCCGCCGGTGAAATCTGGCGGCTGCCGCCTCCAAGTTCCAATATAATGTGAATTTAATCAGATTTTTTAATAAGAATTGGTTCTTGGGGGAAAGGAAATCGCGCAGTATCTATCTCATATATCTTAGGGCACCTGAACCGCGCCGTAAGGGAAGTGATGATGGACGGAGGGAAAGAAGAAAAGGAACAAAGAGGTGCCGTAGTGGAGGGCTCCGGCATAATTTCGACCACCTGGGAATCTTTAACGTGCACTGACATCGCTCAGCACACGGGCGCCTGAGCATTTTGCCTCCATAAAAGCGCAGCCGCCGTGGTCGGGTTTGAACCTGGGAACTCCGGATCAGTAGCCGAGCGCCCTAACCACTGAGCCACCGCGGCTGGTACCAGATTTTTTACATTCGTTTTTTAGCGTTGCCTGCCCAATGAATGTATTTCGCCTGAAATTTCACCCAATGGTTGCTTCTTATTTGCATCTATTTTCTGTTATTTTTTTCGGAGATCTCTCATGCTCGGGCGCTGTGACAATGTCTATCATCTGTCGGTGGAGATCAGTGCCTTGGCTGGAAATGTGTGGCGTGGCTTGCACAATCTGCAATAAAAATATCCACAACAGTGCGTCTCAACTTCACTTTACGTAGCAGTGTGTTGAACGTTTCATAGGCAGGAACAGAGCATGCTTAGCAATTTCGAAGTTGTATCGAGATCGTAGCGCCCGGTGTACAGTGGTAACTGCTGAATTTCTTTCCCCCAGGTTTCTCGTACTTGCCGTCATTTTTGTACTTACATTTTGTAGCGATAGCTACATTACGGTAGCATTTCGAGCCTTCAGCGTGGCTGCGCCGCCACGCTGTCACGTGGTGCGGAGCAACTGCCGGCGGCGCGGCCCTGTGGCTGACCACGTGGTTTGTCTCGTGACCAGCCATGTGGTGCACAGCAGCTGCTGCTGCCGGCGGCGCGGCGCACTGGCGAATCCGAGCTGCCGCAGCTGTGCGCATGCGCCGTGTTAAGTTGGATGAAGATGAAGAAGGAACGCCCATCGAAACGAAACGACGAAAGAATGACTTTGCAATTCAACTGAGCAAGTTCCACTCGGCCAGGTGTAGCTATGGCGTCACTCCAGGTTTAACCAGAGCTAAACCACCGGAATTTTTTTTACCTTCCTATAGTACACGTTCGTGCACAGCTGTACACCAGTGACGATTGTGCAAGCTTAGTAATAGTGAAGAGCACCTGCGCTAGCAGCCGTGAATTCCTTTACGCGAATATCTTAACGCTGAATAGAAACCCTGTCTCGCCTTGTTGGCATAAAATTGCGTCCTCTCTACCTGTCTTGCTTTTTGTCTGCAGCACAGACCATCGTTCATAATTCCTCTTCTTCCGCTGGGCCAGCGTCTGTAGCAGTACTTGAGGCAGGTCCAACACAAACCACGGCATTCCTCGAAACTGCTGTCCAGCACTCCGCAGTACCGACGTCTAAATGAGATGTGAACCTTCTGTCATTGACACAAAAGCTTCAGGCTGTTACCATCAAAGGGAGCGGTGAACCTTATTCTAAGCTTTCATTGCATCTACGGTTTCTTCTTTGCTTTGAACCTCCTAGTTGGTACTCTGCCAATATGTGAGAACCGCATAAAACAGCAACCGCATAAATTCCTGCAATACGTTCTTAGTGCGAAGTCAATGAAACAAACAAAGAAGGAAAATGAACCTTAATCTTGCTCAGGAGCTCCGAGAGAGCCTTTTGATGATGAAGTGTTGTTGAAGAGAACGCTTCGTCTCTTTTCAGGTTTCCAGACTTTCAGACAATACGCACTTTTCTAAGCGCCTCCGACGCTTTCGCTAAAGCCACCTACAGTGTCATCGTTAAAGCTTCCGGGTTAATCCAACGCAGGAGTTGAAAAGAGAGCTCCTTCTTCGTTATACGGAGCGTAAGCTTTGTGTCGCCAATGGACCCGAGTCATTATACTCGCAAAGCAGCCTCTGAAAGCATATTGCAATTGAGTTTCCTGAAAATTCACTCGAAATTCTTTGTTATTCTTTGTTATTTATTATCTTCTCCCTCATAAAAACTCCAAAGTTGTTTAGTTATGAACAGCGTAAAGCAAGTTATGTCGCGGGATAGGTTAATTTTTTTTTAGTTTCGGTTTCCCAATAGGCTCTGAGGGAGTGGAAATATCTGTTTTTTTACAGAAACCACGCATATTATTCTGTTTGGCATAAAACAGCTTGAGAGACGGGACGAGTAATAGACGGCACACAGAGAGTGAGTGAGTGAGTTAAAGAAAAAGTGGGAGATAAAAGAAAAAGAGGACATCTGTGTCAGCGTTGCCTCTATCAGTCTCCTTCACAGTGCTGAATTTCACCCTTTCGAAGTTTTGTGGAGCGCTTCCTCTCTACCCTTCTTTTTGTTAGTTTATTTGTGCTCTTTTGGTTATTATTTTCTTTATACCACCCGGACTTTCATTCCCGCCGCCTTTACGTCCTATGGCGGCACTTGAAAGGGAAAGTGATGTGACTGTTCTCGCTTTCCGTCCTGTGGACCACCTGCGCCTCCTTTTTCGAATATTTCTCCCTTCGGGGACTTTGGAAGCGAGGCGCATACGTTACAGGTCAGGTTAAAAGGCACCTTGGACCATTGTATCTGAATCTCATTTTCACACTTTTTCTTCATTTTTCTCTCCCTATTTACTTAGCCTCTGTTTTTTCTCGTTGCCGAAAAGCGGTGCTGCTTACAGTCAGCTTTGTGTGTGTGTCGTCTCTATATCGTCACCGCCTGTCGCGCTGTCATCGGCCCTGTTTAAAATCCATTATCCCACCTCAAGACTCTGGCCAATTAGTCTTTCTATTATTGAATAAAAGCCTAAATTTTTCTGACAACAGATACGTTCCATGCTGTTTTTAAGGTAAGGCGTGCGAATTGCAGTTTGAGTATAGTGGCACGAAATTGTACTGATTAAAAAAAACACCGCGTTTATGGGCTTTCTAGCTAGATTAAACTCAGCTCAGCGAACTAGGCTGATTAGGTGTACAGACTGGACTACATTATGTTAAACTAGACTGGGCTGACTACACCGACTGACCTGTCGACCGTCAAACCAACACATTAATCAGTTTGTTATAGTTACTCGATACCTTTGGACAAAATACCTCTGCTGACATTGTGCTATATATCTATATTGCTGCTGTTCCAAGATTAAAGGTTATTCCCATCTAGCAAAGGTTTAGATAAAGTGCAGGAAGACGCTGAGCAGGAACAAAAGAGGCCAAGAACAACAACAACTCGGGCTAGAAAAAGCTCCGTGCGTACAATATCGGATAGCTGGTCTCCATTCAGTTGGGTTTTCGGGGTTCGGTGTCGACGGTGACTCCATTACGTGGTTTCAGCATCGGACTACTTGGGGCTTATACGTCATTCCGGAAGCGCTAAAATATGACCTGACCACAGGGAGGGAGAGAGAGAGAGAGAGACGATCGAGCGCCACTTCTGACTGATTTATTCAGTACAGCCCTACATTTCCGGCGAAAGGAGTGTGTTTGTGCCCTATCATAATTAGCAAACTTCTGTTTGTCCACGGCGTCCCTTTGATAGAGCCGGGTTGATCTCCAATTCTATTCAGCGTTTCTCCAGTTCAGTCGTCTTTGTCGGTTTACTGCTGATACTATAAGTCTAACCCCGTTATGAGTAACTTGCAGCATATCTGCCTGTATAACTGAGTTGCGCTCCGGCAGCGAAGTTCATTAGTGTACGCGCAAAAAATCCGCAGAGCGAAAAGTGCTTGAGTTGGCCTGTAGGTTAATTTTGGAGAATCGTCGCAAGGTACGCAATGAAGCCAGGGATAACAACTTGTCGCAGTTGTTTCACTTCTCATTAGAAGAAAAACGAATAGCCTTTCGTCGTGAATACACTGCGGTTGCCGTAATTCTTAGTCCAATTCTAAGGTGCTACATCTATTCAGGTATGGTTGTTCTGTAAATATAGACATTTTTAATATGCACCAGTAGCAGCAGAACACTAACTATTCATGAACGGTTATGAGTGCCAGGCTGTTTATTACAAAAGTACACTAAACACACGAGCTGTGTTCAAGTCAAACCGGTGCTTCTCGTCTTTCGCCACAGTACGTGAGCGTTCTTATGCGCAAGAACTGTGCTTTATTTCTCGATGTATTCCCCAGCTATAGCTATACACGTTTCTCAGCGTGTCACTAGTGCTCCAATGCCAATGCCATAATACCTTATAATAATTACACGTGCGCTTTATATCTCATAATGCCACTGATGCATGTTTTGAACCTGAACAAACACACAGAAACGAATCTACTCCAGAAGAAAGGTATTGCAGTATAACTCATTCAAAACAAGTTGTTGCAAAACTTTTAGAAGATGAAGCAGAGAAAAAGAGGGAGGGAGAGAAAAACGATTAATGCAAAGAATATTTGGGTGGGCGCTCAAACACTACACCACACGGAGCTAACCGTGCATGAAGCGTCATTTCTTCTTCTTTGGCTGTCATTTTGTTGCGGTTCACTTTCTACAAGCTATGTACCAACTTGCTTCCCCCCCCCCCCCCCCCCCACGTGTTTTGTCAGCGCAGCCCCGCGCCATTATCAGGCCTTATGCTTCACTTTGTTGTCACTGCGGAAGTGGCAGCCCGCGAGGAACTCTTTGAAATACCCCAAAAGATGGAATAACCCTGGGAGAGGTCTGGATTGCAAACAGGTTGTGGCATTATATCCCAGCCCGATTCCTGTAATGTTCATGTCGTGTAATGGGCAGCATGGAGAACTGGCTTGTCCTGCCGTGTGAGCACTCCAACTCGCTGTTCGATGTGCGTTTTCACCGTGCGCTCCGCCATCTTGTTTGGCATGTGATTTCAGTTTCACACAGACTTTTAGCCATCATGCGGTGAGAGCGGAGACTTGCCCCAAGTGTAAATGACGTACAAAAACTGGCGAGATCCCTTTTCATATAAACGGGAAAGAAAAGTCTCGGTTTCTCTTGAACGCTGCTTATCTAGGGTATTTTGGAAAAAATAAATTACTGCGAACAGAAGGATTACTTCCAATCAAAGTTATCGTTTACCTTGCTATGAGAAACGGTAAGCGGTACCGGATGTTTTTCTTGCACACGACTTGCTACTGCTTGGGAGGAAGGCAAGAAATGTAAAAATTATCGCCAGTAAGAGAGTAAGGGAAACAGGAGAGTTGGGAGGAAGTAGGAAAATGAAGCGCTAGTGAGAGGGTTCTTGAAAATTAATGATGGCCCCCGCTGTGCTGAGCTCATTTATCCTGCGCACTCGAATCAATGCTCCTCTTTAGCCAGCCTGGCCCGTTTATTCTGAGGCAGTGCAAGGAGTTCGACGGCGGCAGACACTCCGTGTGAAGGAGCGGGAATACCTTACAATTGCTGGCTGAACAGTAGGGACGAGAGAGGGTTTGGGCTCGGCCGTATGAAGGTTCACCAGGGCGGAGTGATCGTACGAGAGATATCGCTAGGTAACCAGGCGCACGCGCTAACCGGGAAGCGATCAGCAGAGGCGCACACACATTCGACCGCTACTGCCACTGTCTCTTTGCGTTCCCGCTCGGGCATAGTTCATAACAATGCCGCATCGGCGCCTTCCTCCTCTTATGCTGCGGTTGCGAGTAGTTTGGTGAGAAGTTGGTACAGAACGTGTGAATATTTATTCGGTTCGTGGAGAATATCGACGCCTTTACAAATGCTCTTGGTTTTTTTTATCTTTGTTTTAGTCTTAAAAGCGCGATAAGGCACGGCAGAAGCCCGCTTTCTAGCAGTTGCTAGCAACCAGTCTACGTTAAGGAGAGAGGAATGAAAAGGGCACCTCGACCAGACAGCTAAAAAATTATGAATATCGTATTATGCGAACACTAGTTGCTGCCAAGTGAAGGCAGTAAACATGCTGCAGTATTTAATTTTGCTGTGGAAAATTATTCAGATGCGAGAATCTTTTTATAATTGCAGACTGCAAGGATCCAAGCCATTCCTCAGCTGCGCGACAAAGTGTAGCCTACGTGCTGCGGTGTGACGAGTGTTAAGAACGGGTAATCTATTGAATAATATGTTACCTTCAGACGTATTTCTTGTATCCTAGTACTAAATGCTGCCAAACGCTGATCCATCACCATTAAATATTTACTATCATTATAAAACTCATCGTCAGTACTGCCTGGTTAGGATTGCGGTGACGATCATGTTCATGATTGTGGAGGTTTTGGAGGGGATAAGATTGTTTTCACCAATGTATTTAGTGCTTCGACCAATTGTGTTATATAAACACCAATAGAGCCATACGGACTTGTATTTGTTTAGAAAGATTACCTAAATATTCATCACTAAGCGCAGTAGTATTCTGCGAAAATCAAACCTACTTATCGACTTTGCAGAGTCTTTGGATTTGGGAGTGCAGAGTGTTTGAATTTCAAATTTTGAATTTTTATACTAACTTTGATATGCAGAAAGACGAGAGATCGTTGCTCGTCCTTCTTTAATTCGTCGCCGTCTTGATATTTTTGCCTATGGCAATATTGACACTCTCTCTAAAATATGTGCACGTGACGAATCCTTTTTGACGATCAGCAAGTTTCACAAAAGCATGTATCTGTGTTTCAACATTCAGTGCTCCTTAGCCTTCTCAACACATTCCCCGCTCGAGTTTTTGCTATTCAGCAGGTCTGGCATTTTTGCACAATCGAGGGGATGAAAAAGATGCGAAAAGGGCAAATTCGTTATCGAACTAAAAATGATACATATTTTTCTCACGTGCCTCCCCCGGACATTCCAGTGCCAGGCGCACTGGAGGTGAAAACTTGCGGCGCTGACAAAACGTGTGCCGTCCACACGGTCGCTTCGGTGATCACTATCAGTCATCAAGCAGTGCCTGCCTTTCATGTGCAGCTTCAGTGCAAGAGTGGTTAACCTTCGTTTTTTTTTCGGCCCTGATCGCTGCCTTGGTGGCAAGGCCCAGTGTGAGAACCAAATTCTGTGCTTTTTCTTCAGGAGTTCGCCGTTCGCAGTTGTGTCATTTTACTCTCTGAATTTTCTTCATGTTACTGTGGCGTGAACCCAGTAGTTCTGTTTCCACAGCAGGGAGTGCTCGTTGTATTTGCGCTCGATTTCGAACCTAAGCTTTGGGCGCTGTTGTCAAAGGAGGCGTTTTGACTTGATGTGTGTTTTCAGCAACTAAGCTATGGGCGGTTTTTATTAGCTACACTAAGTGTTCGATATGGATCGCCAAAGTGACCAGAACAAGTCTTGGGACTATTGCTCTCAGAACATTCACAATGGGCTACGGATCGCAGAGCTTACTGATTTAATCACCTGAGTGCAGGTTAACGGGCTGCACTAATTTATCAGTCGATTAATTAGTTAGCCTGTGGGTGGCTTAAAAGCTCACCCACCACTATATTAAGTGTGGCTATTTGGGATGAAGGTAGAGTAGCTGTGCTTTCTCAATGCCTGACATAAGTGTTGATGTAGAAGACATGAGGTCTACGGACAATGCAGTGAACAACAAAACAATGAACCGGTCCGAAATGAAACTTGAATAAGCAAGGATGCCTCAGAAGCTCGAGTGGTTTCTTTTTAAATGACGCAGCATAAAGACTGGCTCAGATTTTACATCGTGTCCTACTTTATCAGCCACGGTTTGAAGAATAGAGCGACTCTCGGTAACAGTACACCTAAAAATGCTGATTCATCTAAGCACTACCAAAGCGCGCAAAAGAAAAAAAAATCAAATGACGGTTGGCGCTGTTCAAAGCGTGATTCAGAATCAGCTATTCGTGGTGGCGTGTAGTACTTTGATTACTCATTGTTATTTGCCTTGTTGTCTCGCGTGATGCTCGTAAAGGCACTGTGATGACACTGATGACGTCACAGAGTTCGGGCTACTCGGTGTGGTGCTCTGAATTGACGTCATGCGCAACACGAATGCTTGCTGACCAAGCAACGCGGCGCTCAGTTATGCAAATGACGACGCCAACGCTGCCGGTAACGGTAGCGTTCCATTAACAACGGTTGCTGTAAGATTTAATAAAAGAAAATACTATAATAAGGTTGTGCACTTGTTGAGTTAAAGTCGAGCTGAACTCATTTCTCGGGGCATAATCATTATCATCAGCCTAACCAGGTCTAATGCACTACAAAGGCTTCTCCCATTTATTTCCAATCAACCCTGCCTTGTGACTGCTGCGGCCTCCTCATCCGGGCAACGTTGTTAATCTAAGCCGCTCACAACAGTTTCTGCCGCCATCTGCTACAATTTTCTTCTCTTCAGTCAGGTCCGCTATGCTTCACAATCACCACTTATCTTGTCTCTGTATTATATGCTCGGCACCTGCTCATTTATAGTTCTTAATTCTGGCTACAACATCCAATGTCGTGTGGTTTCCTATTCCACTCTGATCTCTGACTCTATGTTAATGCTACACGTATCGTTTTTCTTTCCATGGGTCGCTGCATTGCCTTTAGTGATTTACATGATTAATTAATGGTTTGAGAGCGCCCCCTTTCAAATGCACTTCACCCTATTCTCATTCTTCTAGTTATTTCACTCTCGTGGTCAGGATCAGCGCTTGCTTCCTGCTCAAAGTAAATGTATTGTCTGAGCACTACCAACGCCTCGCTGCCTATCGCATCTGCCTTTCCCTTCTGAAATTCTGAATATCACTTTAGTTTTCGGCACAAGACATTTTAATCCACCTTTGTGCTTGGCCTGTTTGCGTTCTCGATCATGCTTTGAAATTCGTCACCTGGGTTACTTAGCAAGACATTATCTTCAGCGAATTGCAGATTGCTAAGGTATTCTACATTGACTTTTGTACTCAACACTTCTCAGACACGATCTCTAAATACCTACTGTAAACTCGCGGTGAATACCACTCGAGAAATCACGTCTACCTGCCTGACATTCTTCTTGGTGCTGTATTGCTTTCTCTATGGGGCACTGGCGTGGATATGCAGCCACTATAGATATCTTCCATTATTTTCACATAAGACTCTGCTTCATTCTCCTTTCGTTATGCCGGCATAAATGCTGAGGTTTAAACCGAGTGGCATTCATTCTGGTTATCTCTGAAGGCTGCATATCGCAGTTGGTCGTATTCTGCGCATTTCTCTATGACCTCATTGACGGCGCGAATATGATCTATTCGTGTGTAGCCTTTACGAATTCCAGCCTGGTTTCTTGGTTGATTGACGTCTAAGGTTCCTCAGGTTCTATTAGTGATTGCCTTAGTAAACATCTTGCAGGCAACGCACAGTAAGCTGCTACTGATTTCGATCATGTCTGTTTTTCAATTCTTCAAAGCCTTTTCCTTTTCTTTAGCACATAAGTTAAAGTTCAGTTCGCCGAATGAAAGAGCAATAATTCCTTGTTCCTGTCTTTATTTCGTGTGTCTGCCCATAAATTCTATTACTTGACGATAAAAACTTTATATAAAGGCTGTCAGCTCAAAATAATGTGGTATTTTTATATTTATTTTCATCCCAGGAGGCAGTTTGCTCCCCCTATAACCCTCTTCATCTTTTCATGATAGCGTGCTGGATGGTGTCTTTCCTCTAAAAAAACTTTGCTGTCTCCTTGTTCACGTCAGTGAAAGAGAAAAATATTCTACCGATTAGCATCGTAATTGTACATTTGCTTGAATTAGCAAAGATGCAACGGACATTATTTGTGAAAATAAAGTATTTAGTTTTGAGCTTTTTCAAATTCATAACACTCACCAAAGTTCAGATGCCTTCATACTTGTTATTATTCTTGAGATATTCACAGCACACACTTTAATTCTTTAGAACTAAGCAGTTTTTTACATAAGAGACAAATTGTGTCCCCCATTCTTCAGCAAGCTCTGGTAACCTCTATAAACAAAACGTGTTGCCTTTGTCTAAACTTTATTTGTTTTTGTTTTCTTTTTCAACATGCTGCATGTTTCATAGGTTCTGGTTTCTCTGGAGGAAATAAAACTAACATAAAACTCTACAATAATAAAAAGGTAAACGTAACAAGAACCAAACACGTACAAATCACGGCACTTGCTCCCAGTCTATGCTTGTCGAGCCAACTTAACTGAAAAGGCATTCAAAGACATGCGGGTGACAACTTCATTCGGTACCAGATTCCAATCTCGGTTGGTTGAGTAAGAAAGAAAACTTTGGCTGGCCATTATGAAATTTGTATTCGCACATGGCTATGCCCAGTTCCTTAATTTGCGGTGGTCAAAACATCACGCGTTTTCGTGTAGTCCCAAATGAATCATTTAAAAATCAAATAACACATTTGAGGCGCCTGTACTTGTTGTACTTGACGGTTCTTGTTGTAAATGAACTTTATCGCCTTCCGTGAAGACTTTCCAGTTCAGCAATATAATTTCCAGGAGACTGGAACCAACAAAATTGGCTGTATAATGCAGGACGAACAAGAAACAGGTAAGATATTAAACGTCTCCCGCTTATGCTCTCTTGGTAGTACGCCGAGACAAACTCTTTCCTTTTGAAATAAAAGTTTATTAGCAATATCGAGGCAGTATTCCAGATTGCATGCGTGAGCCACTTGATCATGTTATTCTTTCCGCTACTAAGATGGACTTGAGCCTGAAACGATTTAGATTAAATAGCGCCTGCTGTGTTGGCAAGGACAATGCGATTGTATTAGAGTTTAAATCGGGAACAAAGTCTGCCGATCGAGGTCACAAGATTATCTGATTGGTCGAGATAGGTCACGTGACTTTGTGACGTCTTCAAACCCTGCCCACCTTTCTCGAACTCTAAGCAACCTGCCCAGCGCAAGGAAACAATTAACTTATTGACTGGTGAGGCTGATTCCTATGTCGTTGCAGCAACGCAGATACCTGCTACTGATGCTGATTATGGGTTTTTATGGCGCAAGGGCATCTACGGCTAAAGTGCGCCATGACACGAGGTATTTTTCATTTCTCAAGGTGGGGTCAGAGACCGATTTCAAAAGCATTTCACCCTAAATAAGCCGAACATTGATGCAGCGATGGCGTAGAGGTAGAACATCCGCCTCGCGTGCAAGAGGACCGGGGTTCAAATCCTGGTGCCGCGCAATTCTCCACCGGGTTAAAAAAAAATCCGCATGTCAATGGAATTGCATAACCAGGCCTGGAGTGCGGCCTTATCTCGGTGACCAGAACCGACAAGGCACTCTCTCACCAGAGCAGGATTTGGCCACCCTGGTGTATTACTTGGCCACAACCTTCTATGATCAAGTTCTGCTTGAAGAACTAGCGGGAATTAAATGGGATGTGATAGGGCTTAGCGAAGATAGGAGGACAGGTGAGGCGTATACAGTACTAAAGGACGAACACTTAACTGTGCTATCGCGGGTTAGAGGATAGACGAGAACTATGTGTGGGTTTCCTCATTAATAAGGATATAGCTGGCAACGTAGAGGAGTTCTACAGTATAAACGAGAGTGTAGCAGCTATAGTAATTAGGCTGAATAGGAGGTACAAGCTGAAAGTGGGGCAGGCCTACGCACCCACATCCAGCCATGATGACCACACCGTTGAAAGCTTCTATGAGGACGTAGAATCAGCAATGAATAGAGCAAAATCGCAGTACACTGTACTGATGGGCGACTTCAATGCGAAGGTGGGCAAGAAGCAGGCTGACGACTACGCGGTAGGTGACTATGGGATAGGCTCTAGAAATAGCAGGGGAGAGTTATTAGTCGAATTCGCGGATAGAAATAATTTACGGATCATGAATACCTTCTTCCGCAAACGAGAAAACAGGAAGTGGACCTGGAAGAGCCCCAATGGTGAGATTAAAAATGAAATCGACTTCATACTATGCGCTAAACCTGGCATCATTCAGGATGTGGCCGTCCTCGGAAGGGTGCGTTGCAGCGACCATAGAATGGTAAGGTCTGGAATTAGCTTAGACTTGAAGAGGGAACGGAAGAAGCTAGCGAAGAAGAAGACCATTAACGAGTTAGCCGTAAGAGGGAAAGCACAGGAGTTTAGGATAGCGCTGCAAAACAGATATTCGGCTTTAACTGAGGAAGACGATCTTGATGTTCATTCAATGCACGATAATCTGACATCAATAATTATGGAGTGCGCAGAGGAAGTAGGCGGTAGGACAGTTCAAAACGATACCGGGAAGCTATCTCAGGTGACGAAAGATCTGATTAAGAAGCGCCAAAACATGAAGGCATCTAACACTACCGATAGAATAGAACTAACGGAGCTATCAAAGTTAATAAATAAGCGCAAGGTAGCCGACATAAGGAAGTTAATTATGGAGAGAATCGAGCATGCTATAAAGAACGGAGGTAGCCTAAAAACTCTGAAGAGGAAACTAGGCATAGGTAAAAACCAGATGTATGCATTAAGAGACAAGCAGGGCAATGTTATTAGCAATATGGATAAGATAGTTAACGTAGCCGAAGAGTTCTACACAGACCTGTACAGTAGCCAATGTAATCAGAGCGCTAATGAGAAAGACAGCAGTGCACAGCAATGCGTCATCCCGCCAGTAACGAGAGATGAAGTAAAAAAGCCTTAAAAGCAATGAAAAGGAGAAAAGCAGCTGAGGAGGATCAGGTAACAGCAGATCTGTTGAAGGATGGAGGGGTAATCGTGCTAGAAAAACTAGCCACCCTGTATACGCAATGCCTTATGGCCTCGACTGTACCAGAAGCTTGGAAGAATGCAAACATTATCTTAATTCATAAGAAGGGAGACGCCAAGGACTTGAAAAATTACAGGCCGATCAGCTTACTATCCGTTGCCTACAAATTATTTACTAAGGTAATCGCTAATAGAGTCAGGGCAACGTTAGACTTTAATCAACCAAATGATCAGGCAGGCTTTCGTAAAGGATATTCCACAATAGATCATATTCACACTATCAATCAGGTGATAAAGAAATGCGCAGAATATAACCAACCTTTATATATAGTTTTCATTGATTACGAGAAAGCATTCGACTCAGTGGAAACCTCAGCAGTCATACAGGCATAGCGTAATCAGGGGGTAGAAGAGCCTTGTCAAAATACTGGAAGATATATATAGCAACTGCACAGCTACTATAGTCCTCCATAAAGTCAGCAATAAAATTCCAATAAGGAAGGGCGTCAGGCAAGGAGACACGATCTCGCCAATGCTGTTCACCGCATGTTTGCAGGAGGTATTTCGAGGCCTGAATTGGGAACAGTTGGGAATAAGAATAAATGGAGAATACCTAAATAATCTGCGATTTGCTTATGACATTGCCTTGCTGAGTCACTCAGGAGGTGAGCTGCAAATTATGATCAACGAGTTATACAGGCAGAGCAGATCGATGGGTCTAAAAATTAACATGCAGAAAACCAAGGTAATGTTCAACAGCCTAGCAAGGGAACAACAGTTCACAATTGGCAGCGAGAGCCTAGAAATTGTGCCGGAATACGTCTACTTAGGGCAGGTAGTGACAGCTGATCCGGATCATGAGAGGGAGATAACTAGAAGGATAAGAATGGGGTGGAGCGCATATGGTAAATTCTCGCAGATCATGAGTGGCAGTTTACCAATTTCCCTCAAGAGGAAAGTGTACAACAGCATAATCTTACCGGTACTCACCTACGGGGCAGAAACGTGGAGGCTAACGAAAAGAGTTCAGCTTAAGTTAAGGACAACGCAGCGAGCCATGGAAAGAAAAATGATAGGTGTAACGTTAAGAGATCGGAAGCGGGCAGAGTGGGTGAGGGAACAAACACGGGTTAATGACATCCTAGTCGAAATCAAGAGAAATAAATGGCTTGGGCAGGGCATGTAATGCGAAGGCAAGATAACCGCTGGTCTTAAAGGGTAACGGAGTGGGTTCCAAGAGAAAGTAAGCGTAGCAGGGGGCGGCAGAAGGTTAGGTGGGCGGATGAGATTAAGAAGTTTGCAGGCAAAGGGTGGATGCAGCTGGCAAAGGATAGGGTTAATTGGTGAGACATGGGAGAGGCCTTTGCCCTGCAGTTGGTGTAGTAAGGCTGATGATGAAGCCGAACACCAGACCAAGGGAATGCTTGTGCCCATTGTACCACTGGTGGTTGCCCGGAGGCACTGGGGCTCGAACTGCGCACCTCCCGCATGCGAGGCGGATGCTCAACTACTTGGACACCGCTGCGGTAGATACCTGCTACTGCAGCTAGCAAAATGAATATGGCGGTCGATAGATCGACAATGGAAAGATATTAACCCAAACAAACAAAATTTGCAACAGAAGGTGCCACAAATGTAAACTATAATGATATCGCATTCCACTCTGAAGGTGACTTAAACGTCCGCCCCCACAGTTTTTCAACCATATTCAGTGGAACCGACTGATTTGACTGAATATGATATCACTTTCAGAAAACAAAATAATTGCATCAGAAGACCAAATAAACAGAAACCTGGCTTTTATTTTTTATGACGTCTTAACATTAAACCCCCTTTTTTTCTGGTGCTTTTCGGTAGTTTGATAAGTTTTTTATAATAATAGCCAAAGACATATCGAGGGACATGGCATACATTCGTCGCATCACTCTAGCCGAAAATTATCTGAGGCTAAGTTTGCGTGGTGTTTACGAGATAAGCCCACACAGCAAGCCGATGTGCAAAGAAAAGAAAAGAAGAAGAAATCCGCAAAATAACATACCCTGCACTGTTTTAAGCAGATGTTTTATGCAGCACTTAGTTTTCTGACATTTGTTGCTTCTTTTGCGAAAGTGAATAGAATGCAGCGCTCAATGCGGTAAATGGCGTCGCGTGGCTTTGATGGCACATTAGCGGCGGGTGCACCCTTTTACGAGCTTCAATAGATGTCATTTCTTTCATCGTATGGCTCTCGTAAAATGGCTTTAAGGACCTTTTCTGGGTCGCCATATCGGAGTCTTTATTGCAAAAAGAGCCATTGTACCAGTGTAACAATTGATGCCACGTTATGAGAAAGAAAAACACGATCCAAGATCATAAAAATGTTTCACATTTTTTTGCAGTGGAAACTAAGAAAAGATACCAACATTGCGCGCAATCTGTAAATGACGGAAGGTATTGGTGCCCGATACATTAAGTGGTTCGGGATGTCGAATACTTCATTACCAGTAGCTCTGTCCACTGATGTAATGACAGCAGTTTTGGAGGCTGTCTCATGTGCTTCGCTGCAAAATTTCGAAGCTCTTAGTTGTTACGATGTTGCATTGTGTGCTTTTATTAAGACCATCTGTGCTGCTCAAAATATCAACAAATCTCCCAGGCACTCCTGAAAATCAGCGTACTCAATCAGCGCAGTTTTGGAAAAATCGCTGTCCTGAAGATTATTTTGCCGTGCACGGTAACTCAGACAACATATGAACACCCTCGGCACAGTACTGGTCCCAAATCTAGTGCCAACATGAGCAGGCCCTTTAACGAAAATGCGCACAGGCCTACAATTTTTATGTTCTGACAAGAGCCTGCATCTTTATCTATGCCAGTAGCATACCGAGCACGAGTTAATGGATGAAATCCGTTATACACTTAATTTCTTATCGTGCGTCCTTTGAAGCTGCGTTTGCCGCATGAAGAGGGCTATTGTGGCGAAGCAGTATTTATGACCAAATCATTTTTTATTTTTTTCTCAGCAGCCCCTCTGATGTGCACCTCGAAGAATGTCCTGGAGTGATCCTCAAGCAGCAAGCGTAGCCTGCACTCAGTTTTCCTTTAACAAGTTTTCTTGAAGGACAGAATAAAATAGCGCATGCTCTCATCAAAAAGTTAAAAGCCCTCCCGCACTTTTAATAAATAAAGGAAATATACTGAAAGTTAAATACAATCAATGATGAAAAACGAAGAAGCTTTCAAAAGTGATGTGCTGTTTTCAAGAAAAGCCAGAAATAAACGCTGAAGGTTTTGAACGTTTTTTTTCTTCATCCTAAAGACCCCAATACACTGAGTAGAAAAATTTTTCTGACTCAAAATTAGCTCCCTGAAATGTTGCGTCTTTGCAACTCATAACTGCACGGTATTCGCGAGCTCTAACTTTTCACGCAAGGGGCATTTTAAGCGTTCAATGCGTAGAAAACTGATGCAGACTGAATTCTGCACTGAGGCTGCATTCGTTGTGAGACACCTACGTCAGCATGCACCAACTAGGGCACCACTACCTCAAGTTCTTCGCTAGTACATTACGCTGAAAGGAATTCCCAAAGAAAATACATAGAAGTTGTGAGGACTGTGTTCCATTATAACGTACACATCTAGAAGAGTGCATTACAAACTTTTTTTTTATATGACATGTTTTGTTCACTTTACTGAGTAAAGCCACATCCAGAGAGCCAATGATTTCAAAGTGCCCTTGGGATTGACCACCAGGCCATTGGAAACTGGGCAGTTTCACTTGTTCCAAAAAACTAAAATATGCATCCTCTGAGGTCCCATTAGTTGTGCTACCTCCAACCTTTCGAAATGTTTTAAAGAGGCTAGCAATAATTATGCATACATTTTGAGTATTTACTTTCGCACTAAAAATACTGATGGCGTTATAATCGCGGTCAACTTTTCTAGGGAATACAGAAGAGGCTAGACAGGAAAAGAAAGGAAAGGTACTTTGCCTCCGTGTCTCATTGTTCCTTGTTCGGATCCATAGCTTCTCCACTTTACTTATTCTGCACCTCCTGCCAGAGAAATGAAGAACTCACATTCCCTAGCACGTGGTCAAAAGCCTGTCTCCCCCCCCCCCCCCTTTTTTTGACCAGTGTCTGTAGCGCTGCCGAGAAAAGTTGACCCCTAGTTAAACTATGCAGCTTCAGCTGACATGAGGTAAATGAAAAGAGGCGTGAGCTACGCTTACGCCGACGATACCTGCACATTTTTAAGTCCGCCCAATGGCCCGGCCGGAAACAGCATTGTCTACCTAATGAGCCCAGCCAGAATACGAGCCGAATCCTGAGGAGAAAGAGAAAAAGAGAGGGAAGAACCCAAAGGAAGGGACTGCAGCTTGCAACTACAAGGTCATCATTGTTACGTACCGTGCACCAAGAGAGAAGGATAATTGGAGTGAACTTAAAAAAGCACAACACGGCCTGTATCAAAAGGTATTGCAGAACCTTCCAACATTGTAATGCACTCAAAAAGTTCCAACACTTACGAATTCTTCATACTGATTAATTAAAGTCTACCTCGAAGTCCATGAGCGAGATGCTGTCTTTACATTTCAACACGTGATCGGTATTTACATGGAGTCATCTATATAAGGTATATTTCAGGACCGATCATACCGTTAAACATTTATGCATGTGAACATAGTGTGGTCTTGGCTGGCTACGGTCATTATTAGTGTGGAATATGTTGCGCAGGCAGTTACTTCTCGCCGTAGAAACAGCAAAATGTAGTGACGCATAATAACTTGCATGGTCACTGTGCAAAACATTGCGGCGAGCTGTACGCAAGAATCAGTATATGTAAGTTCCTCACGATGAGAAGTAATTGATTTAACTACAGTAATTACTGTTTTCGTGGTTTATATAAATGCTGCGTTGACGAAAAAAACGTTGGTATCCCTTGAGTGATCGGTGTAATAACGGACAATTTATATCTCAGTCCAAAAAAGACCCAATCCATAGACCAGAAAACCCGTGTAACGCGGTCATTTCCATTAGTTACATAAGGAACCGAGAAACACCATGGTTTGGATTCTTTAAAACTGTTTTCTTTGACTAATCCTGACTAATTTATTTGTTCTTGTGTCGATTGCAAAATAGCTGAGCAAAGACTTACAAAAGCAGTTGATAGCAGAGAGTTTATGATTTTCACTTAAGAAGGCTATGTCATTCAGGGGCTTTGGAATTGAAGGCGATACTGGCCAGTAGCAAGGTAGAAGAGGAATGGGTTATGAACAGAAATGTGATAAATAAAGTCCCATGTAAACTTTTTGCAACAGTTAGACAGGCGAACTTTCTATTTTCAGAGTGGTTAGCGCACTCGGCTACTGATCCGGAGTTCCCGGTATCGAACCCGACAGCGGCGGCTGCGTTTTAATGGAAGCGATACGCTAAGGCGCCCGTGCGCTTTGCGATGTAAGTGCACGTTAAAGATCCCTAGGTGGCCGAAATTATTCCGGAGCCCTGGACTACGGAACCTCTTTCTTCCTTTCTTCTTTCACTCTCTTTTTTATCCCTTCCCTTACAGCGCGGTTCAGGTGTCCACCGTTATGTGAGACAGATACTGCGCCATTTCCTCCCCCCCCCCCTCCAAAAAAAAAACAATTTTTATTTTCATCGTTCACAGACCCTCCGCTGTGGCTCAGTGATTAAGGCGCTCATCTGCTGAGCCGAATTACCCGGGCTCGAAGCCGACCACGGTGGCCGCATTTCGATGGAGGTGAAACGCAAAAGGCGGTCGTGTGCTGTGCGATGCCAGTGCACGTTAAATATCCCCAGGTGGTCGGAATTATTCTGGAGACCTCCATTCCGACCACCACTACGGTCCCGCTTCTTTTCTTTCTTTCTTGCCTTCGTCCCTTTCCTTGTGGCGTGGTTCCGGTGTCCACCAACATATATGAGACAATTACTGCGCCATTTTCTTTCCTCAAAAAACCAATTTTCATTTTTACTTTTCACAGCTTTCCTCTCGCGTGCGAAAATTTTCGGTCATGCGTAATATCACCGTGACGTTTTTCCTCGCCCACTTCAATTAATTAGCTTTCTTGTGTGAATGTTAGTTCAATTTCCACTTTCCTGTCCTTATTTCCGACCGGCTCACTAAACTGTCCGGAGCATATGCGTGTAACAACGCTTTTTCTGCGTAGCGGTCGGGCGGCCTTCATATTTTGAGTGCGTCCTTTCGCTTAAAATTTTTTTTGTCACTTGCGCTTCTTCGTCACGCGGATTTAGGCTTCACTAAACCTGTTGTGCTCAGTGAAATCCCAGGGTAGCTCAAGAGTGCCCTCCAAGCGAGGACATGTCTTAGAGGGCTCGTTTCAGTGTCTTAGCCGGAACAGAACCACACTTGAACTGTAGAAGCTGAGAGTTATCGAGCCCGCCTATTTTTTGTTATTATCCCGTCATTCAGTCCAGCGACTTCTGTATTTTTTCATGGTTATTTGTACTTGATACAAACTTCTGGCCGCCATTTTATTGGTAACTTTATGAAAGCAAGAAAGAGAAAAACCACACTAAGCGCTCTAAGAGGGCCTCGTGTTGTCTTCTTGTTGCGCGTAGCCACGATCATTGAATAGGCTGTCGTTTGTACAGAGCCTAGGGTCCTGTTCGATATTGGTCGCTCTCAGCCACGTCAGGTGCTAATCGTGGCGAATATTCGTCGTACCGGCTTGTTGGACAAGATGCGTCCTGAATGTGATTTAATTCTGTTTGAAGCTGCTTTTATTTTGACTATGGCTTATCGTCGGACTGAAAACTTTGAGAATCGCGAAGCGGTGACAATGTTGAGTGCTTCCGTAATGAAGTTTCTTTGTGTGTAGCTAGAAAAAAACATCAACTTTTTAAATTGGTGATCATGTTCTAGTTCCACAAATGTGATACTTATTCATTTTTTAAGACTCGGATTATCTAACCTTTACTTAGAGAGAAGCTTGCTAGGCTGGGAGAAAAAAGGAAAAGATACTCTCGAAAAGCAAACCGATTGGTTCCAATGTTGTTCCGTTTAACAACCTAAAATTCCATATATACATGAAAAGTTCTATAATAGAGGCTATATTTGTGCAACAGCTTGAAACATTCATCAATTTGGAAAAAAAAGTGAAAGTGAAAGAAGCATTCGGGGACCATATTCAGACGCTGGATTGTCTACCTACCTTCAGGGCCCGTTGATCGCAAACATCATGACTGATAGCCGGTTGCGCTGCCATTGATGTGACGATCACTCCTGTCAAAAAGTGTATCGCAGAGAAGAAGCTGGAAGTTACGAACCACTCGAGCTGCCCTCTAGAAATTAAAGTCCGCAATGAAAGGTCTCGAAGAAGAAAAATGCGATCGAGTTACATTGGAATCTCTACAGTCTATAACGCTGTGCAAAAAAGCAAAATGAAAAAAAAAACGCAACAAACGCTCACGTTGAACTGACATTGCTCTAATAGTATAGGCGAGCAATCGTCGCAACAGCTGGACAGCATGCATTTTCATGCCCGAAGAGTGTTTTTGAGAAGCGTAAAAACGATTGATGGGGCATTGTTGTTTTGCGAAATTATTTAGCAATTGGGTGGAGAAGGAACACTCGTGTTGAGAATAAAAACGCCAATGGAAAGTGACATCTAGCGTTAGCTTCTCAAGCCCGGCTTTGGAAGTAGATGAGAAGGAACTCCCAGTGTTGGGCAGAAGCAACAGCGGTGTGTTGGGCAGCGTCGTGTTGTATGATGTCTCCTGTAGCCCTGAATATAATCTTACTAACCGTGTTTAATACCGTCAAAAAAGTAGATTTGATTTCATGTAAATTTTGGGGGAATTCAGTTTCCTTCATATCTTCACCAGAGTAGCACTGTCCCGAGATCTCGAGCATTACGACTGCTTTTCTTTTTCGTACGCACTTGGCGGTCGTGAATTTTTCAATCCTCGAAAGCCGGCCCTTATATGCTTTTTTTCTTAACTGTCGTAAGCTATCAGCGGAAGAGGCGCGAAGGAGACGAGCTGAGTATGCTGAAAAAAAAAAATAAAATGGATTGGTAACAAGGAAAGCAGGAGGAAAACAAACAAATACATAAAGAAAGCCATAAAAGTAGAGTGCGAAGGTGTTGCAAGGAGCAAGACATCGGTTACCCTGTCGCAAGCTGGGGTGCTTCACCGCGACCGTTGTCGCGGAAAGCCCTGGAGTACAGCTGCTGCACTACTGAAATGAACTCGTGTAGCGCACTGAGGTCCCGGTGGAAATAAAGCTGATTCGTGTCGCACTGTGGCGCAATTTCCAGAGCCGTGCGCACGAGGTGGACGACGCGCACGAAAATCCGGCGCCATTACCGTAATGGTCGCCGTGGTCTGGGTGCGGCGACATACTGATTTATCTTCAGGACCGCACACATAACGCGCATGCTGCCCGCCATGCAGCAAACTCTAGAGACAAATGATAATCATGCTGTAAATGTGACTTGAAACTTCGCCTGCCAGCCCCTCGTATACACAGATAACGTACAATTAGTTTGAGCAGAACAGGTTGTACACATGATGCAGCTGCGGCATGCTGCGGTGAAAGGTTCTCGATTAATTTTGGAATTCTGGGGATTTCTGAACCTGTCTTTCCTTCTAATACAGTATACTTCGCTAATAATTTAAAGCCCTATACCCCGCGCGGCTACTTCCGAAGAGCGTATGATCATTAGTCATTATTTTATCGCTATCTGTAGCAAAACGCCGCATTCCTTCAAAGACGGGCGGACGGATGCACCGAATTCACGGATAGAACAATGGGCAGGCGGGAAGGCGGGCCTGTGTACCAGCAAGCGTGCGGACAGCAAGGCAGGCATGCATGCGGGCAGCGGAGCATGCGAGCAGGGTGGACGGCGTGCAGGCGAGCAGTGAGAGATATATAGACGGACGGATGAACGAATTCATGGTAGCCTTCTTTTTCAATCGTTGGGTAACATTTGATGTCTATATGATAAACCTTGGGTCCACAAAGTTCTAAAAACAAACCACAAGCTTTCCGATTGGGCCTGAAGCTCCCTCCATACTGACAAAGTGAGACAATATTTACTCTTTGCGACACGATTCGCAATCAAATCTCTTTGTCCACAAGGCATGGAAGCGCTCCAAATATTTTAAAGTCCTGAGTATGAGATTTTGCAGCCTGGGGTTTGAAACGGCCTTTTTCTTAGTTTCAGTGAACTCGAAACCTATGCTCATTCAACTTATTTGCGTTCAAGCTGATTTCATTGTGTACCCCATTGCAATGTCAATTAATAAAAATTTGCCGGTTTGGGTCGGTGAGAGTAAAATAACCTCAATTAGCATTATAGGTAAAATGTTGCGATGATTTGAACTATCAGAGCTATCTTCGACATCTTTTCAAGCAAACATGAGCTTATTTCTCGTATAAAATTTTGGAAGGTGTCTTTATCCAGTGGTATTTTAACGATACCTCACGAAAATTGCGAATTGTTCAGTGTAAGGTTCCAAAGCGATGCATGGGCTGCACCCTGCTTGGCAGTTCAAACGTTCTGTGTTAAAATACAGGCTGCACCTCAGAATGCTGCATCCGTAGCAAGTGGCGGTTTCGCTTGACCAAAATCATTCGGTTTCCAGATGCTCGCATGCGGAGGCGCGGGTTTGATCCGGAGTGCCGCCGGGTACCAACTGATGATACAATGGGTAGAAGTTTTGCCCTGGTCTGGTGCTTGGCTTCTTTAGAGTGAAATGGTTGGGAAATGTGTCTTTGACCCCACCTTGAGCGACAGGAAAATACCTTGTGCCATGGCGCTCTTTGGCCTCAGACGCCCTTGCGCCATAAAAATCCACCGTCATCATTGATTTCCAGGTGGAATGAATCAAGACTTTAGGTCCGTGGACAAAGACCCGCAAATAATTGGTGGACGCTTAAATACGCTGAGGGGCTAGGTGGTATGATATGATTACATAACATAAAACTGAGCAGGGGACAAGACACTTGTCCCTTGCTCAGTTTTATGTTTTGTAACCATGTCATACCAACTACCCCTCATCGCTAACTGTTGGAATTCATTTCTTCTACACTGAGCTCGTCCTGTTTGCTTCTCTCCTGTTTCTTCTTTTCCCCTGCTCAATTTTATGTTTTAAATACGCTATGGTGGGATAAGGCCCTCAGATGATTTTGGCGTTTGAAAATCTGAGTGTGGTGAATTAGCTCAATATATTAAGCTGTAATTCTTACAAAACCAACTAACTTCTTGCTAGGTATGGCCTTTTCGATTGGTTTGAAGCCTAATTTCGTTAACAGTTCTGAAGCACTAGCTTTCCATTCGTTCGGTTGCAACGCAAATAGAGTCGCTGTTTACATCAAGTCAGTTTTCATCTCTGGCAGAAATTCTCCGTGTGCACTGAGTATTCGGGGAAATCAAGCGCTTTGAAGATTTGAAAAGTAAAACAAGAATGATGTGCGACAGTGAGGTTATGTAAAAATATTCCAAAAGCTTTGATATTTCTCTTGCCGCTTCTAATAAAAACACCTTTTTTAGTTTAGTTAGGCTCGGAAAAATTTGAAGCTTCAAACTCACACGAGCACTACAGGACAAAAAAGTTCGCACGGTACCTGGAAGACTGCCTTCATGAAATTTTGAAGCCATCCATCATACTTTACCAACGCCAGAAGAATTATTGTGATGAACGACGGTTTGATGCGTGCAACCTGACCAGGCGGAAGTTTGTCCTCCTACGCGTAATACATTCAGGGTTTCATAAATTTTCTTTTTACATATCCGTAGTTCCCACTATACCTACGGTGGAAGCATTTACACTACCAAAGTTTGAAAATTTTCCCGTTGATGCTTTTTATTAGATGTCTAAACGCCGCAATTGAGAAATTGCGGCGGGAATTTGTATACTTGTGCTTCGGCGGAACATTGAATTATGTGCAGTTGATACCAGCATATTTGGTTTTTGAAGGAAGGAACTTTGGGAAACTATTTTAAGAGAGGTTGTTCAAACTGCGGAAAATTAATAACTGAACTCTTTTACGCCCAAAATAAACGTATAGCGTTGGCATCATTGTTGGCGAAAGTGGTAGGCTAAAATACCTCATCGGCTTGACGATAACAGCCGTTAAATTTCAATGCGGATAATGGTTGTCGTCGTAAATGGAATGTTTCATTTATTTTTGTCACTTAGTCCTTTCCTCGATACCTTCCGCTAAACATAGCAGCTGCTTTGCAGCTTTCATCAGGGTCCTCACCTGTGCAATGTGGGAGATAAAGGTGTTTTCATTCGGTCCTGAAAAAAAACGGCATTTCCACTCTGGCTATTTTAGACATAAGCAAGATGCAGTGTGTGCTCATCAAAATTCAATGACCCTTTCCAGGAACTTGGCGGTCACAATCATATATCTTTTTCTACTTTATATTCTTTTTGCAGAAGCATGTCACGTTCACCGAAATACCCGTAGCCCGCTGGTTTCCGAAAAATGTCGAAGTTTCATGAAAGGATAAGGAAATGGTGCGTTATATGTTTCGCAGCAGCCTCTGAATTTCTGAAATACCGACGGGAGAAATCTTGAAGCCCGTCAAAATTTGTAATAGCTTCGTTTTAGTGGCCTTCGCGTTGTGGTACACGTGCACAAAAAGCATAAAATTTACTGTTTCTTTGCTGACATTACGGTTAGAAAATTCAAAACGGTGGCCTCAATATCGCACGGTAATATTCAATTCAAAAGTATACTTTCATGCAGACCGCTTTTGTTTCGTGGTTTTACGACCTTTGTTTGGCACCTATTCTTATTTCTCGCTCTTTGTGGGCTTGCGTCTATTGCCCCTATCACAAAGAAAGCCATAAAACAGCAGGAGGAAGATAAGCCTGGCTGCTTCTTGCTTGTTTGGAGGCTGCTTCTCTGTAAACTTCCAGCCTGAATTTATGACCCCACACCATTTCTTTCTTTCCTCGCTGGTGTTCCCAAAGGTCTTCGCCAAACGTAGCACCAATAAAAATAACGAGACACTCACTGAAATCACTTTTCGTATTTTCTAAACATGGTAGCACCCCCTTATCTACAAATGGCTTTTTTATTTTTATTCAATGAAGAATTTGATGGTTTTCGTGCAGGAACGTATTTTAAGAATAATGCTTAAGTTGTGCAGTATTACCGGCGTTACGACTCTCATTGCCGTTTCCGCCCAAAGAGAAGCTGCCCACACGTTGCCTCGATAGCCCTACTATGGCACTGCCCGCAGAGCGGTCGTTCACACAGTTGTTTTCTTGCTGGAGCAGTAGGGACCGCATATACTGCGAATCTCTCCAGAAAAAATGGTTCAGAATCTGTTTTTAAAAGCCTTTAATGACCAACATATGTTTGCATCAGTCGCTCGTTGTATTTCTCCTAGCGTGTCTTGCACGGCTTCCTGTGGCGCTGAAGACAAATTCGCTTCTTTTTTAGTCTGTTGCAAGAGTCGCCTGATTACATTTACCTTCTCGATCTTTAAGTAGCCGCGACTATCGTGATTCATAGACTTGAGTGAGACGCCAATGTCCCAGCAGCTTGACACGTTTTCGCGCTTAAACTCATGTACGGGTTTCGTAAAACTTTGAGAAGGAACGCAGAACCACTCTCCTGGCAAGCTGGGGTAAAAAGGCCAAGCTTTCTCCAAGTTTTATGCTGGTTCATGATGCGCAGAAATGATCAAGTGCAGTTGAAGCTTAACGTGTCGAGAGCGCACACGTTAACCACGTTATCGCTATTGTGTGTGCTTTAAGCATTGCATGATGAGTTTTGATTGATACACGCTACCCGTCGCGGTGGCTCAGTAGTTGAAGCGCTCGACTACTGATCCGGAGTTCCCGGGTTAGAACCCGACCACGGCGGCTGTGTTTTTATGGAGGAAAAACGCTAAGGCGCCCGTGTGCTGTGTGATGTCAGTGCACGTTAAAGATCCCCAGGTGGTCGAAATTATTCCGGAGCCCTCCACTACGGCACCTCTTTCTTCCTTTCTTCTTTCACTCCCTCCTTTATCCCTTCCCCTACGGCGCGGTTCATGTGTCCAACGATATATGAGACAGATACTGCGCCATTTCCATTCCCCCAAAAGCAATTATTATTATTATTATTAATATTATTATTATTATTATTATTATTATTGCTACACGCTTACGGGCGCAGCTAGTCGCCGTGGTTGCTCAGTGGTTATGGCGCCCGGCTGCTGGCCCGAAAGACGCGGGTTCGATCCAGGCTGCGGTGGTCGAATCTCGATGGAGACGAAATTCAAAGGGACAGTGTGCGATGCAGAGGAGGCTAAAGAAACCCAGGTGGTCGAAATTACCGCAGCTCTTCACTACGGCGTCCATCATAGCCTGAGTAACTTTGGGACGTTGAACTCCCATAAACCATAAACGTTACGGGAGCAGCTGCCTTTCACCTGAGATGAGAATCACCTTGGAGAACGTACCGCAGTTGCGACGGGCATTCAAAATTGGGTTCGTTGTCACACTGTATTTCTGTCACAATTCACGGGAATGCACCTGCAGGTTTCCTTTACGGTACTCCAGATGGGCGTCAGGAGAGCGGAGGCGGCTGGTACAATCTTTCCCTCCTTGACTTGCTGTAGAAAACGCACGTACACGTAATATCCCATGACACGGTAGCGCCTTCGTCATTTCGATGACCGAGGCTCTTTTCTCCGAATACCCTTATTCCTAGTTTTGTCTAAAACATTTCTACCGCAATTCAAGGCTCAATTTATTCATTAGTCCCCGCAATTTGCATAGGCGTCACTCGCGCTTATTTGTGCTATTTTTATGCAGTGACAGCTGTTAACCTCACGCTCCTGTCTTTCGCTTCGGTACAATAGTAGCAGTCGGCGCAAGCAGTGGCTAGCTACCTTGGAAGGAGGAGGGTATGACAATAGCGGAGAAACGCGTAACCGCAGGATGGTTACCACGTGAACAATACGGAGGGTTGTTACCGCCGACGAAAGAGCGTAACACGACAGCGGAGTAATCCCCAAGCGGAAGATGGCTACCTAAGAAAAAGGAGTGTATGGCGAGATCCAGAGAATCCCCAACCAAACGGTGGTTACCGTGAAAAAAATGGCATGGCGAGACTTTAGGAAGGCTTAACCGGAGAGTGGCTAACGTGGAAACCGCCGGGACGGCAGTTACCCTGGAAGGAGAAGGAGGAGCGCTGCTTTAAAATGCGTCGACTGAGTGATCAAGGAACTGCGTCGCGCAGTTTATTGTCAGCGCAATAGCAGCGATACTAGCATGAAGCAATGGCTTCTAGAGGAGGAGCAACAGGAGGAAAAGGAAATGCAGGGAGGTTCACTGGAAGAATAACCGGTTTGCTACCCTGCACGGGGAGAAAAAGATGAGAGGATAAAAAAGGAGAAAATTAAAGTCACAAGGCAAAGTCAGCAAGTGTTGGGTACCGTCACAGCCTATCGTCCAGGCGGACAGAAGTTCTCATGAAGCGGAGCAGTACCTTGGAGGCCTTCACCTCAACAGCGGCTTCTAGACCACTGTGAATGTCTTGGGAGACTCTTATCATTTCACATCGGTAAAGGCCGTCACCTCGTGCGAGTACCTTTCTCTTCAAGGTGAAAAAATTGTTAGACAAGGGAGAATCTGAATCGTCTGCACAGTTTTCAACGAACTGTATTAATAAAAGCTTTCCCCCTTTACAGATGTGATGTCGTGTTCATCGAGAAACGGCTTCCAACTGCGTTAAGCGCAACTAACAAAAGAAATGCAAAGATTCTTTAAAACACAATACCGAAGAGAACAGCTCAGTAATTAGCGGCATCTGTCATGCAGCGCATTACTGTTGCTAAAAGAAGTGTAACAAAGTTATCGCTACTAAAACAAAAACTTACACCTCTTTTCACGAAACGTTTTGCCTTTGTTTGTCTGGACAACTAGCTATATATCCAAGCCGACAACAGAAACGTCGCTGCTCGAAACTCGTAAGGCCTGTCGATCTCAATGTGAGACAGCAGTAATCGCACAAAACAGAATAACCAGTATGCTGTTGTCGCCCTTGATTTATAGCCACCTTATTATACTTGGCACAGAAGTTATCGTCCTCTTGAAGTCATGCTGGGGACAGTGCGAATGTGCGAAGCGTTCAGAAGCACAGATTATAAGATCCTCACCAGGCCATTTGGGACTCTGTATATTGAAACATGGTGAGGTCGTCAATTGCGGGATTTCTCGATAACATCGTGTGCGTTTCTTCATTTTTTTACAACACAACTACGATGAAATACCAACCAACTGCTTCCGTCGCTTTCATGAAAGTAGTAGACGATGCGAAGAGGTAGAAGCCGCTGGTTAGTCCAACAAGCTTGCAGTGTATTGTCTTAGTGCGTGTGTGTGTAATATTGTGCTTCAAAACGAGCGGCCGTTTGCTATCTCGGGATTACTCAAATGAATATTCCATGTCACGTCATAGACATGCAAGAACCATTCTGGCCAGAAAAACAAGGCTGAATAAGTATATTGATTCATTGGAAACGCAAATCCGCCCGTGTGCTGTGCGATATCAGTGCACGTTTAAGAAAGATCCCCAGGTGGTCGAAATTGTTGTTTTTGTTGTTGCCTTAGTGACATGGCACATACCCACGACGGGGGATTGGCCAGGGTTCATTGGGGAGACCCCGTAGAAGAGGGTAAACTGGTGCCAAGCTAATGATTGTGCCTTGGGCGAAATTTACTAGTAATTAAAAAAACGAAAAAAACAAACAAAATATCCGGAGAGAATATCTGAGAATTAAATGTATGAAAATACCCATACGTTCTTCTAAACGCGAAAATTTTGGAAACAATTAACAAGGAAATCTGCCGGTAGCGGTAATGTAATTGTGGAGGTATTCGCAAGCTTGATGCAATGCAAAACCCCTGGCGTTCACAGCGAAAGAGAGGAGGAGATGAACCGACAAAGTGAGTCCCAACTTTGTAATGGGAATTTCTAGGTTGCTCTCCTCTGATGTGCAAACCTCCGGCAAGAGAGTAGAAAATGCTCCAATGTTTCGGCTTCACCACAAGCCGGACAAATGTTTATGGGACTGAACCCGCATCTACATAAGTAAATATTTAAACGGAGAATCCTGCACCGCATGAGTGTCATCGCTACCTTGAACTGCCGGGTTTTACATGGACGAGCCGTCCATGGGTACATGAGAGAGTAAGGAATCGTTGCACGTGGCGGTTGTAAACTGAAAAAGCAGAAATCGGGTCATTCCGAAAAGAACAAGATTAGGGACGCTACAGGCAACAGGTGCATTTAGAGCTGATTTTGCCGAAATGGCTGCTGCTTGATTTGGTAAAATACCACAGTGACTTGGTATCCAAACGAAGCTCAGCTCTTTCACTCAACCAGGAATAAAAAAACTTTAGTGAGGGTCTCAAAAAAGCATTTCGTTTGGACTCCAGCGCCAACAATCTGATAGGAATATCACCTGAGAAAAAGTTGTGGGGATTTTCAAATCGGCCAGCCCAAGAGCCATAAACTCTGCTAGAAATATGTTTGTGTAATCCTGGACTCGAACCGAAAAGCTCCACGAGAGAGACTGAAATAAATACCAACCGCTGCCTTCTGGCCGGCACCAAACGCATCTGTAGCAATCACAGTATGGTGCGGGAAATGAGCAAGGTGATCAAAGAGGAGTCCAGCTAATGTCCTTGCAGGCAGATGCTTCGCATTAGGTGGCAAAATATAATCAAAAGCGATATCCACAGGGGACGCACCCAACCATCTATGCATACAAAACTGAGATCCACACCAATGTTCGATAAAAGGTTCTGAGTAAAAACAACTTGAGGGAGGCGGAACCTTGGCCAATGAGGAGTGAGAAAGAGGGCTGGGTGCGAGACAAAAATAGGTGTAGCCACACCGGGAGCCGGCACAAATGCCCGAAAAAAAGTCCTGACCGTTAAAAGCTGAAAACAGAAGTTAAGCTCCGGAATAGGATGCTCTAGGTACAGAACTGCGGTGTAAACTGATTGAGGGAGGCCTGTGCAGAGGCGCAGTGCGCGCCTTTCTAACAGCATCAACGGATGAAACTTATATTTAGGGGCGCCAGAAAAGAGTATGCAGCCAAATTCTAAAATGGTTCTGACATAGGCTTTGTAAAGAAGTACATGCGTGTCCCGGCGCATGCCGAATTTTCTATTACTTATTCGTAGTAGCCTACCTAGTGCACGCTCACCTTCCTCAACGTTAGTCTTGATGTGGGGCCGCCAATCCATACTGGCATCATAAATGACGCCTAGATACCTCAAAGATTCCACCTGAGGTATGTTGTCCGAGCGATAGTGTAGGAATATATATAAAGGCATATTGGTTTCAAAAACTAGCACACTGCTTTTGTGCACATTTAATACCAAATTTATTGTGTCCAGCCAAACCTCGAGCGAATTTATTTTGTCGAAATTATACCGGAGCCCTCCACTACGGCAGTTCTTTCTTCCTTTCTTGTCTCAGTCCGTCCTTTATTTCTTCCTTTACGGCAGACTGCTTTTGTGCACATCTAATACCAACGTTATTGTGTCCAGCCAAATTTCGAGGGAAATTATTCCGGTCGAAATTATTCCGGAGCACTTCACTACGGCACTTCTATCTTCCTTTCTTGTCTCAGTCCCTCTTTTACCACTTCCCTTGCGGCGTGGTTCAGGTATCAGCCGAGATGTGAGAGATACTGCGCCACTTCCTTTCGCCAGCCACCAATTTTCAATTTTTCGCGTATATTGCATTTGTTCCAGTAACAACATTAGAGTTTAGAGTTCAATTCACCTCCAGTAGTCGGTATCACTACCATTGCCCAACGTCGCATTACATCTGATGCGCACTTGCAATATCTCATTCGAATTCATGATAATGAATCCCAGAGAACGCAGCTATGCAAGTATGGCACGTACAGCTCTCCGAGACACTTCTGTGACTTATCCACAGCATTACAGCGTGAAATGAAGAGAGGAGAGCAGCGTATATTTATTCAGCGCACTACTGATCATATTTGGAGCATCGCTTCGGCTCATCGGTCCCGGCCCCGCTATCATAGCCGAGGTGACGTGTAACAAGAAAACAAGGCAATGAAAAAGAAGAAGAAAACGTATGGTTCGCAAAGAGCAAACTGACAGTGCAAACTGGACTAAACAGCATGTTCCACATAGAAGAGCGCCGTAACGGCCTCTAAACATGATAAAGCAAAATTTTTCCAAAGGAGTAAGCTCCAAGAAGAAAAGTAATAAAATAAATACGCAGCAGGGTACGTGCAGTCGTTGCTCTGTGGTGTGTCGCATTAGACTTTAAGGAAGTCAGCCCATCGCTGCCCACGTCACGTCGGCTTCAAAGGAACATGTCCGTTTCGATGCGTGGGCTGAAGTGTTGTCAGTGCTTTCCTTTTGGTTTTTTTTCGGGAATTTTTTTCCTTGGTTTGCTATGCAACCTGACTTCATTCCTATGTTTTTTCTTTAAAATATAAATCAACAAGCGATAGAGGTCATGCTGTCAGTTCTGCCAGACGAATTCAAGGTTCGTTATTCTCGTGGGCGTATCTGCTGTCTTCATTTTCAATAAAAGAAAGGGGCGAAGAGGTTTTAGAAAAGGCAGAAGGCTGCTGAGCGACTTTTGCGGAGCGACATCTTGAAGCGCTGATTTTTCAGAAATATTTTATTGTTCATAACACATGCTAAATACAGAAAGACGTGCTGATGCATAGACACTGGTTAGCCTTTTTCTTCGTTTTCTAAACGTGCTGCGTTTACGTTTTGTGTCCCTGAAGAAACCGTCAATCAGGATGGTGTGGAGTAAATGAAGATCCTATCCTTGCGAATTTTCAAATTTCACCTGCATATCTGGTTCATTGCGACTCTGCTGGCACTCTCAATTTCTCTTAGAATGCCAGCTGTTACTTTAAAGTAACGTCGGTTATCTTACGGCTTGCAGTAAATGTTATGGCCATATCGATTTTCTCTGCTTTATTTGAGCTGGCATATTGTTCACTCCAGCTTTTCTTTAATACACCCTGCTCTCTTCATGGTTACTAAAACTGTCCTTGCGGTCTTCCTTTGCGTAGATTTTCGCCTTCTTTGGTTTTTTCCAACCCTTTAGCTAAGCCTTCGAGCATGGTCAATACGCAAATATTTTGTTTCCCGTTTATGTGAGATTGATGAGTATCAGTTCATTACCTGAGGTTTTTTGCGAAATGAGAACTACGTTGTTTTTAATCTACTGCCTGGATAATCGGCCACTACACATCCAGGATATATATTCCCGCGTCAGTAACCTATTAACGTATCCTTTATTTGCTATGACATTTCGCTTGCTGTCACCGATGTTCCGGCGGCTGAGCGCAGGCAAAACAAAACGATGTAGATGCCATCGCGCGAAGCATGCACCGTACACAATGAATGCAACACTCTGTTAAGACAAACCTCAGACTATTACCGATCTCTCCGAGATTGACAAGCCGGGACAAGCCCCACTTCGCCATGCCAGTGACCGTAAACTGTGGTTAGCTGTTTCTTTTTCAACTACTTCAGAGCACAAGGCAACTGGAAGAGAAATGGTGCTTAAAACTGAGTAACACCAGCGAACTCACGTGCACAGGTGCTAAGTGGTGTCAAACAGGTAGAACCTTAATTTTAAGAAGCGTGTAATGATATCGTTCACGCGCAAAAAGAAAGGGACTGAATATTTTTGTACTCTCAGCAGCCAGGCCAATGTGAGTTGAACTGCTGTTCATGATTTAAGTATCCAGCTGGATGCCGAGTCACACTTGTCGCCTCATATTATCAGGGAAAAGAGCAGGTGTCTGCGCATGCTTGGCATGGTGCCACGCGCTTATAGAGGCTTTCCCATTACATCATGTTAATAGATATATACCGCAGCCTAGTGCTGCATAGACAACAATATGCCTTTACTGTTTGGAATGAAATCAGCCTCAGCTATTCCGAACACCTGTGAAAACAGGCAAAAGCGATTCGTCACCAGCGTTGTGGCTAGTCGGAACTGCTAGCCCGCACACTGGGACGATTTCAGTGCTGCCCTGATCGCCTTAGGACAGAGCAATATGAAAAGACGACGGGAACCTCGGGATCTTTGATTTCATGTGTAAATAAATTTACGGTAAAGCTGACTGCAGTACATAGCATCGATGCTGAAGTTGCGTGTGTCTGGACGGACTCCACGTCTAATCCATGATGTGAACGCCTTTCTGCGCATTCTGAGCCCCATTGTGGAAATGATGTGTCTCACATCACTGCTGAGGCACAGGTGCTTGAAATACTTCATCGCGACTTTGCCGCTTTTCAGCGGAACTAGAAAGAAAGCTTTATGTCTCGTTTATAAAATTTAGACGAAGTTATTGCTGTGAAGTCATTTTGTGTGGCTTGCACCTAAATTTTCAATTGTTATATGCTGTTTACTCGCAAACGACTATGTTTTTTTGTTGTTTAGGTAACACTTTTGACCTTGAGTTCAGTCTCTTTCACGCTTACTCCGTTACTTTGTTCGTGTTATTTGTTGGTGTTGATATTTCAGTTGTTTGCCAATTCTCTTGTGACGGTTAGGAGATGTATTATATAATATCGTGCAATGTTTCTTTTATTTAAGTGATGTATTCGCCATCTGGTTGGATGAGACTTTCAATTGTTAATGGCGTTTTGAATTCAGGCGCTATTTTATATGGCAGTGTGAACTATTTGTTTTAATTGCATACAAATATTCTCGCAACTTTTTTGTTTAGGTTCCTGCAATCTTGGTGTTGTATGTCGTGTGCTTTTTGCTTTGTCTGGAATGGCAGAATATAGGGGGGGGGGGGTGAAGGAATCTCTCGTACTCCACTAATGACGGTTTGAACTCTGTCACAAGGAACAGGTTGTAGGTTTCAGTTAAAGCTTCGCTGTGGGTGTACACAACCACGCTATGAAGGAGCGAATGAGATGAAAGTATAGCAGAGGACTAAATATACCAATGTTTTCAACTGATCTGAGACACCAAAATTGGCTATGCGTTAATCAAGTACAACACTGATCTGTAGCATGCTTAGTACATGCGTGCAAGAAACGTGTGGCCATGGCGGCAACGTTTCTATGCAGGCTCTCATAAATAGGGCCAGCGTGGTAAACGACATCTCTGCATTTTAATGATCCCCAGGTGGCCGAAATGAATCCGAAGTCCTCCGCAATGGCACCACTATATTTTTTTTTTCGTTCACTCGTTCTTGCAACCTTTCTTTAATGACGCTGTTCAGGCGTCCGCTAAGAATTAAGACAGTTGTTGGCCTTTTCGTTCCCTGAGAATCATTTTTTTCTTATTGTATGTGTCTTTCCTAACCTAACAGAACGCAGAATTTTGAATCAGACCTCCAATAAATCACGCAAGAGTGGTTCATACAAGGCCTACAGATGTACTGGCAGGTGTGTACAAAGTATGCACGTGTCGTCATCTGCCTGGGGGGACCGGCATAGTGCTGGGAAAAGCATGGTACGGCTAGCGCTATTGTCAAAGCAAACGCCTCAAAATTCACCTGACTATGCTCGCTTATCTGAATGCTGTCTTTGTGGACTTGTGGAAAATCATCAATATTAATGCTTTTTGTCCTAGTCTGAAGAAGCTTAGGGTGTGAACGCTAGAAATATATTCAACGTTTACCGAAACTACAGGCGCAAGTTACGTCATCCAATTTGCTAAAATTTTGGTTCTATAAAATTCGGTAAAATTTTGATAACTTTTTCAGTGGCTGGTAATGTCGTGCACAGCTACGAATTCTTCCAGCTACTACTACGAGGCGACGTGTCAGTCGTTATATCGTTCCTTAGAGAATTGTGTGCTCGTTATAAATGGCGGAGCATGTGTTTTAGGCCTTGCGTTCTACGCGTTTTCGACACAGTTTAAAATGCACTTCCTTTTCCCTGTAGTTCTAATAATTCAATGAATGCATATAATTGGTTTGCAAAAACGACAGTCTACAGCAAAGATTTCTAAGCTGTCAAATACCCTCCCAGCTACGAATGCATAGCCGCTAAAAGTGTCTACATACATAATCCAGCCGCGTTTGCTCAGAATGGTTGCAGCAATTATTCTTTTGAATTCAGCTTTCTTTCCTTCTAACGGTCTTAATAGAACTACGTAAGAAACGCAACACGCAAAAAAGCGTACCGTACTTGCTGCGTTGCAAGCCGCATGATCTACAAGCGACTAAAACCAGGGCAGAAAATATCGAAGAACATTTATAAAAAAAAAGTCAGAGACGCTAGCGAGAACAAACCCGGCAAACAAAGAGGTAGAGCCAAAACAGAGCGCCAACAACAACAGCAACCGCAATGCCAAGCAGCAGGAACTCAGGTCTATATGCCTCGCACGTCGTCCTTCTGCTTAAAAAAAAAAAAAACCCAGAAGCAGGAATGCACGAGCTGGTGCGCAATACCGAAACGAAGGGCACCAGGCTGCAGTCGAGAGAAGAACGAGATCGTGCCTAGCAAAACAACGATCCTACATGAATCCCGCCGCTTCCTATTCTGAAGTTTTCTGAAGAAGGAGTTGCTTCCAAGGCGTTCACCGTCCGGCGCAAGGCAATCTGGTGGTTTCTGCCTTGGCGCAGGTCGCGGTCCCCGAACGCAGCGAACCTCTCTTCTTCCTCACATCCGGGTTTGAGCGCGCAGCAGTGACACAGCCACGGACCGCCAGAGCAAAGGCGGAAGGAGACACTGACGTGGAAGAATTCACGGAAGGAAAGGATAGGCTGCTGTGTTTCCTCCTCTCAGTGCACGAAACGAATTCAATTTCACTTGGTGAGTGGGAAAGGGAGAAGGCGAGTCTTGATGCACACCCCCTGTGGTAGCAGTCGCAGTAGCACCAAAGACAGCCCGGATTCGAAAAGAACCGTGGTTGCATGTGAAACTTCGCTTTTATCCCCCAAACTAGAGCTCCGGCGGCTGCAGCTGCGGTGCATGATTAGGATGCACCGTGCTTGAAGACATTCGGGCACAGACTCCTATTCCAATTTTCGCGGTTTGTGCGTCGAAGCTACCCGTGATTGCGGAGAAGCTTCTCCGGACACCCGTTCGGCCTGAATATCATACAAGCATTCGTGCGCAAACTTTACATAACCTTGGCCGCGCAGTTTGGAAACAATGTCAACGAAAGTTGGCACTGGGAATGTTTTGCCTTTTTTCTCTTTCATGTCACGCTTTGATTGAGTGTGAACTAAGTATGTCAAACCGAAATATTATTAAGCTGAGAGAGAATGTCAGGGGATGCGTGCTTTGCTATTATTGCATATTTTCTCTTAGGTGTAAAATCAACTGAGAACTCTGAAAACTGAAGCTCTGACAGACGACGGAAGGAAACAAAATCGCCCAGCAACACACCCTGCTGAGAACGCTGCCGGAAAAAAATAATTGTTTTGCACTGCAGAGTCAAAAGCGAATGAATAATACGTGATTGCATTCGCGTTGGACTTCGAAATTCACTGCTATAATGACATGTCGATAGCTCAGGTAAATTTCTTCCATCCTCTCCAGCCGCTAAAAACTACAGGGGATGCCCCAGTTTACTACGGCCTCGGTGAGTTGAGTAGGACGCGGCCTGCTTTTGACTTAGGGCACCGTATTGGCATTACTCTCTTGCACTTGACATTTGAGATTGACTGGAGTTAGTGTGCTTTTTATGATTTTGACGGCTGATTTTTCATTCCTAATTGCGTTGTTGCGAGCAGGGATCTCTTTTCTCGTCCTTAATTTTCCGTAAGAAGTTTCCTGCATTTATTTGGTTGGCTCGTGCTGGACGTATTCCACGAAGTATATTTTTGCGTTTCCTTGACAGCTGCCTCTAAATACTTGCGAAGTTTTTTTCTCCACTAATGGTCCAGTCTCTAATGACGAGCTGTTCTCGTGAGAACGCGAGGAAATACTAATATGCGCCCAACAACGAAAAAAAAAGAAAGAAAATGCCTTTATCCTCGCCAGACACGAGCAAGAGTACGGCCAGTCAGCGTAAATCTAAATATATATATATATCTGGAGCCTAGGTGGCCCGTGAATGTAAACACAAAATCTGGCAGCCGTAGGTCCAACAGTTCTTCCCTTATGAGTTTTCTCCATGCTATGGGCCTCGGGGCATGCAAAAACACATGAGAAAACGTTTTATTGCGTACATTAAGTTATATGCATGCACAAGTAAACGGGTATTTAAATAAGAATTACAAGATATCTAAGAAAAAGCACAAAAGTGTTGGGAGCTCTTTGGCAGCTGGAAGAAATCTGTTTTAGACAAACAAACCAACTTGGGAGGCTGCTCAGAGCGCTCCTATTATTTAAAACTTGTTGAAAAGTTTACTAGTTGGGAGCACAATGAGTTCTCTGTGAGTTTCAATGGCACTTACTATACAGGAATGATGCATGCTTTTAAGAATTGCTTAAAATACAAATGTGCATTATATAATGAAAGCACGATTTTACGAGGTTATGTGGTTTTTGTGTCTGTATAGTTAATAAGAACACCCTCTCTGCGCATTATTGATTTTCCCTTCATTGAGCGGAGAATTAACAAACAGGTTAACACCGTCACCTTTTGCTCATTCCAATCTTTTTCATTTCTGAAGCGAAAAGCTTCACTACGCTAGGTAAAGCAGTCGTCGCGAAGGCCAGAGAATGACCTTGACCGACCTTCAGCTCAACTACGTTAGCCGCGTATGACCACATGTGGTACAGTTATGGTGTCGAAGCCTTGACGCCTGACTTTGACCCATGACCTTTAGTTGGACTCTGACCGGTGACCTTTGACATTGGGTCACCTTAAGGTTGAACTTTGACCTTAAGAACATCCGATGGGTGATGTGAAGCCACGTGATGAGATCGATGGGGGCGCCAGAAGACCACGTGACACCACGTCACAGCCACGTGGTCGTGTGGGTATATACACAACGGCTGTCGCGTGTGTGTAGCGGAGCTGCCACGAACGAGCCTCAGATGCTTAGCAAGCGTGCTTGCTTTTCGCTGAATTCCAGGGTTAACCAAGTTAAGCCACTGCCAATTCTTTGGCGACTCTGTTGTTTCTCAGGCAGTGGCATGCACCAGGTTATTTTGTTTCTGTTCTTTAGTCCTCTTTGTAACGCGTAAGTGGGAAAGCTTTTGCAATCATAAGTTGTAGTACAAATTCTGCAGCCTGCATTAAGCACCCTTGCTCAGACCTTCGATCCACCAAACGCACAACCACGTTCTTTTTCTTTTTTTGTTTTTGTTTCTCGCCACAACTGACTTGTATGCATTGTGGTGATGATCGAGTGGTTCAAATAAACAGAATTGCACAAACCTATTTCCGTCCCTCCTTTTCTTTCATTTCTAACGCACTATCGATATCTCATTATCTTCCTGCTGGGCATCTTCTGCCTTTCTTCGCATCCTGATGTCCTGCGGCCGCTGGTCCTGAATATAGATTGCTAATTACTGGGGCTAGTTCCGCACACCCTCCCTTACACAGCGGTCTTCTTATATGGCTGAATTACGAACACGAGCTTGAAATCACTGGGGCTGAAATACGGCTTGATGGCTTTTTCATTACTGCGCGCGTTGCTCTCCCACCATTGCTGAGATTTCTACTCCGGTGGTCCGGAAAATGCGGCCACTGCAAGAACATGACACCCGGCTGGTTCATTTCGGTAGTGACATCGCTTTAGTGAGCGTCGATTTAAGAACATATTGTCCTTTTGTCTAAATACACTCTTCGAGTTGCCGCAGTCCTTGGGTCTTGGTGCGATTCTTGGAGATTTGTGAAATCAACCTTTTTGTTCAGTTCGCGGTGGAGAATATAGGTGGAGAGCGAAACTTCTAACGCGGATTTTTGTTAATAATTAACACATACCAGTCTTGCGTCCTACATGTAGAGATTCGCTTTTTTGCCGTAACTTTAAATGTTTGTTAAAGCTTGCACCCTCCGGAGTAGGTTTAAGAGCGTATAAACTTCTCCTGTACAAGGGCAGTGTTGTGTATGTTCAGTTATGTAAACTGGGTGCGTTTAGAAATATCCGACAGTCTTCTCTGGACACCATTTTTCAAAATCAACCCCATCGCCTACATTCTAATTCTGCTAGAAAAACAGATTACTTTTGCTCATTATAAAGTACCGCTCGTGATGGGAAACGTGATTTTAAGTCGATATGAAATGCTTAAAGCACTAACACACGTAACATGTAGAAAATTTACTTAGTATCCTACAATATAGGACGGCTCTACTTTCGGGGCTGAGAAAAGTATTTCCATCAATAAAAGAATGATTCCTAATTAAGAAGCGAAATAAATATTTATATCGAAAAATAATTAATTCAAAATTCTCAAATTTAGGCGTATATTAGTGAAAAAAGGAAGCTACTTCGCACACAAAATTTAAAGGTATGTTTAAAACACGGGAAACCTTGCTTTATCTAGAAAATGCTGACGAAAGACGGCAATATTGGGGCAGGCATTTGATATTAAATTATCCTCCCTTAAACAGTGTCCACACAGGGGGAAATACAGACGACGGCGATACATATAATTCAATATTACCTCCTACGAATAAGACTCCAGTGGTTATGAGAATCGTTTAAGAAATCTGAGGACTGTTTTAGATTTTTCTCCACATTAATATAGCCTCATGGAAGCCCTCCTGATGCTTTAAAGCAACACAATGATTAGCCTTACAAAGTGGGCATACTCACTTTTAAACAATGCAGATTGTGCGAATTTCGAAACGGATTGCTCGGTGGCTACTGCTTATAATCCCAGTGAGAGTTTCAATATAAATTTTGAAAGTCATTGCATCGAAAGGCTCCGTCTGCGCTGGGTAAAGTCTTTGGTTCAGCGCCCAAAAGAAAACCATCCAGGTCTTTTCACGCATATATTGGTGGTCGGGTTTTGCAAGGTGAGTACTCCGATAGAGTAAGAGGCGATATCTATCTGTGGTATTAAATTACAAAGGACGTTCTATGATACCGGCAAATGCAGAAGAGCTGCTAGTTGTGCGAGTTGTTGAACATGCATTGCCGGAAGGAGTACTGCACTACCTGCATTTAAGGTGTGGTGTGGGCAAAGAAGAAAGATGTGAACGGCGAAAACCAACTAGATTTTATTAGGATTATTACAAATAAAAAAGCAATAAAATAAGTATTCTTCGCAACCAGGATCCATGCAGGCTGTGGCAGCAAATTTGACGATGAGTCGAGAGAGCACATATCGCCTCTGGCTACCAAGAGAGAGACTTCACACCCGTAATGCTTTCACTATTGAGTCTGCATCCATTGGTTTTTCGGTGAAGTTTTCTTTGTGGCCAAAAGGAATGCAAATGTGCGAGAAAGCAGGTTGGCACCCGTTCTTCTTGAACAGCTTAGTGATATGCAAACAGACACGAACTGACAAGACATTATAATGTCTCCTGAGACGGGCTGTTCATGATGCGAACATACAACTTTCGGCAAAAGAATCCGGTAGACATCTTCAAGCATGGCGTCACGCGACATGCATTTCTCAGCGGAGGGAACGTAGAGCAGGAACGGCCTTCGCTGACTGAAAGACCCTCTTGGTACACGTATCTACTCTCACATGGCAATGTTATTTTTATTTCTTTTTAAGAGCCCAAACTAATTTGTCTCTCAAACACTGTTAGAAATTAGCGCTGGCCCTCTTGCCGGTATCCCTTCACAATGGATGCTATCCCTGCGTGCTAAATATGTGTCTACGTCTTTTACCATTTCCATAAAGAGGCTTGTGTTGACGATGTTTAGGACGGATCATTTCAGGAATAAATATAATTATGTTTTATCATATTTTATTTTCAAGCTATAAGCGCATGTGCGGACTGATCTTAGAGAGCTGTACATTCCGTGTGGAGCATGCAGATTGTTGGAATGCGTCACCGCTTTTAAGTACGTTTGCGATGCCTTAGAACAGCTCCACCAATCATCTGAACATACAACGGTACCTCAACCCGCTGCGCTAGCACGTGCTTAAGGGGTGTTTTATTTTATTTATTTTGAAACTGAATTCTTTGATGGTTCGAAAGCAGTGACTCCGTTCATAAGCTTAGCGCCCACGTCTTCTGTTGCTAGAATGGGCGAGCTTTCAAGTTATTCCCAACAACTACATTCTTCTGGAAGAAACAGAAGTGTTATAGAATTAAAAAATATACTGCGGGGAGCTCACCAAAATAAAGAATCAGAATAAACGCTGGCGGCCCTATTTGTGAACGTGGTAACTTTCGCACCAGGAGTCTGCACACGCCATTGAAAAGAGCGTAGAATAAAAGCTGGCAAGCCGACCGGGTCCCTCTTGGAGTTATGCAGTGATCAGTACATAAGGCCAGATGTTTAGTTTCCGCTATTCGTTGCCTTTTCTTATTTCAGTGTTTTTATTTTGACCTCACTAATGATCAGTATAGGGGTCAGATTGTCGACTAGCGGTTTTAGGCGTCAAAGTAAATTTGTCATAAGGGATCGGTACTGAATATCCCTGCGTGCTTGTGTTGACGTTTATTGGTACATCAATTACCGGTTGAGATTGGGTATGGGGAGGTCTTGCTGCGGATGGACGGAGGACGATAGTTTTATTAGCCAATCGGTTCCCTTTGGGCTGCGGAGGCTGCCTCCATCCGGGTTATTACCATGGCTTAAACTGCCGGGCCTGAGCTGGACGGTATCGCCTCCGATTGCTCCTGAGTAATGTTTGTGCTGTACTATTGGTGGTTCTTTGGGGCCAGTTCACAACAAGTGCAAAAGATTTGCTATTTGATGACACTTACAGCGTTTCGAGTATGCTTCGGAGTATATGTTATGATGTAATGTAGGCTGGGGAAGGTGTTAGTAACCTCCTCCATGTTACTGAATGCTCCATAGCGAGTGACGTGTGTATTTATGGGTACGTCAGCCTGTGTAGTCTGCAGTGTTCTAAGCTCTCCTTGTACGTGGTGACATTTTCTCTTTAGTGGTCCGGCAGCTCGGCTGGGAAATAGTCGTGCCGCGTTGTGTGCAGGTTCGTTCCCGAGACGCGATGTGTGGGCGGGGTTCCGTATCGGTTGAACCGCGCTTTGGAATTTGGTTTACTTAAGCTTTTTCTTTGCAGCTGGACATACCCCGTCGAGGATGTAATTTCAGAATGCTGATTTTCAATCGCTTACAATATTTTTATTTGTAAACAGCGCAGAGTGACGGCAGACCGCAGGAAGATAGGGCTACAATAAAGGTCAAGTATATTGCATTTGATTTTCGCTTGTTTGCTATCGTACTGCGTTGTTTCGCCATAACAGCCCCCTCCCCACCCCCCCCACCCCCCCAGGAGGCAGCACTCACGGTAGGAAGACACTCTGGCAAAGGCAAGGCCTAACGTAGATGTCAGACTAGTGGGGTGGCCGTTTCCTGTTAGAAAATATGTGAAGAACAAGCTCAGCTCTAAACAACTGTGCGCGGCTGATAAGACCGACACCCGTGAAAAACACGAACCGGCAATCAAGAAACGCGGAAAAAAATATTCAGGTAGTACGTTTTCGCGATTAGGCTCAAGTCATAGAAGATGCAAAATAGAGAATGATAAAGAACAAATCCATAAAGAACAAATCATTGGGAAACAAGAGAAAAATTCCTATTTAAAAAATAGGATACAAGATAGAAGGAGATGAGAGTTGTTTGTGACGTGCTATGCTAAGAGGGCGAGTGATCGAGCCCTAATAAAAAGAAAACGAAATTCGCGGAGGTTGCGGTACCTTCAAAGGGAACCTGCTTTAAGCGACGGGGTGAAGCGAAGAGGGAGAAAACATAACCTAAACCGAATAAAATGAAGACTCATAAACGACGGCACCCACACCGCGCTAAGAAGGCGTCGTAAACACAGCTTTTTGTATTAGTCTACGATATCAAGCGAGGTATGAAAAAAGACGACAATATAGGTGCTTATATACCGACAAGAAGCCGGAAACTTTTAGGCGCTGACTTCCGTCCGTCACGAGCACCTGCTTCCTCTCCAGCTTGAATGTCAATCACTGCCGCGGTAACCTCGGGAGACACCCCCAAGGAAACAAGGCCATCCCCAGTGACATCAAAGTTTTTCGTTTTTTTATTTTACTGGTATACAATCCTTGAGGCGAGGTATTCCATCGAATGACAAAGATTTCGCTTCTAGAGGGAACTCTGCTCCCCAGCCGGGCAAAATTTGAGCCAAGTTCATAGTATCATTAAAAGGTGGCAGATGGCATTCCTTATCTTCGCACTTTATGAAAGTTGTTTTCGAGTAATGAAGTGAGTTAGAAGAAGCGAAGCTTTAAACCATTGTGCTCACTGCTGAAAAACACTAGTGTTAACCACAAACCTTCAAGAGCGAGCACTAAATTAAGATATCAAAATAAATAAAAGGTGTTCTTTGTCTCAGTAAGTCCCCGAAATAGGCGTCATGTGCAGGCAAAATTGCACAGAACGGCAAAACTTGCCAAGTGAAACAGCTATGCCTTCAATACGTAAGATATTACGGTACTCGTTATTAAGTTGCAATAACTTTCGCGCAATAATGTCAGGTATCAGAAACTGCAAAAACGGTGAAGTGAAAACGATGAAAATCAGAAACTAGAAAAAAAAAACTGCTATTGCTTTTACCGTTGAAAGTCCGAATTGCAAGAAGAAAAAAAGATAAGGTGAAATGAAAGCAACCAAATAAAGAAGATAATTTCCTCCGAAAGAAAAAAAAAAAAGGAACAGGCAATTTTACAAAATAGGCTGCAAGGAAACAAAGAAACTCCACTTTATCCCCTGGTTTCTGAGAAATTCACCCATCCACCTTTTGTTGGAACTTACGCTTTCTCCTTTTCAAAGACTATTCCTCCTCACTCTCTTCTAGCATCCAGTTTAAGCCAATAGTCTTGACAACCGTCCAACCGGTGTCGGCAAGCCGCGCGAGAAAGTGGTTGGCTGTCGTCATCTTATCAATAGCATATAAACTAGAAACGCGAAAAAATAGTGAAGGAAAAACAAAAGGTCCAGAAGCTTTCCAGTCGAACACGTGCACACATGCGCGCACGTGGAGACCCGAGGGCCAGAATTGGAAAATATTGGAGGTATGCGAGAGAGACATCAACGCCGCGAGCAAGAACGGCCCCAAGTCGTCGCTCTCCAAGCCTGCTCGCTGTCCCTAAAGCTCTCCCTTGGGAAAACGGCACAGCTCGCCGCCGGTGCCGCGGGCGAGCAAAAAGGTTTCGACAAGAACAGTGCTTCCTCTCTTTTTTGTTTACCGACCCCATGAACAAAAATACCGCCGCTCTTTATTTTACTTGCATGCTATATAACTGAGACAAAGCTTTTGTTAGTGTTCTTGTTCTTGCTATTCCCGAATAAGCCGTACTTTCCTCGGCGGTCGTTCTGCAAACGCGACGCCAAAGGTATTGCGCCGAACGGGGATGGCGAGAACACCCGGCGTTATCGACACGGGGCTACGCTGAATACGAGGAAAGAAAGGTAATGGCTCACGTACTCAAGAACAAAGACGTCGAAGGCTTTTTGTTCACGTTGAAACGCTATGCACGGCCTTACCAGGGCAAATATCTCTAAACGCTCTGAAATCGAAGCTCAGTTCATGGACGTTGCTTGGAAACAAGCTGCGCACATGGCGACACACGTAGGTGGAAACAGGCGGCCTCGACTTGCTGTTCAAATGCGGACCAATTGCTATGGCTCCGCTCGGATTTATTTGGGTTTTTTGCTGCCATTGTAAATTCGATAGCCGCGAAATGCATTTTACCTTCCTATTACTTCAAACGCATTGTAAACGACATTTAATATCAGGCCACTCCGGCACCTTTCTCCGGTCTCTCTTGTAATGTTCCTGCTTCGTTACGTTCGCGGAAAACTTAATCTACGAGGTATCCCTTTTCATGTGATAGAGATTAACCTTTGTTAAAGAGAGTTTATATACAGTCAAATCTTTAATACGTATGGCGACATTTATCCTATCACGGCACGCTAGTCATTGCAACAGCACTGCTCTCATTTTCCAGTTTAATGCTGTAGTTTGAAGGAAAGATGGGACGACAAGGGAAATTAAAAAGGCCTAGCAGATTAGACAGACCTGCAGGGAGTCAGTAGGTGCTCCTTGGACAAGAGAGAAGAATAAATGGCGTTGTTACAAGCACAACATCAACGTGTTGAGAATTTTCTTGGCGTGATAACTACGAGGTCATTTGGCGGTCGTACCCTAGCTCACGATAGGGAACTAGCATTCTGATCTTGGGGCGAGTTGAACTTTCTCCTTTCCTCCACTGTTTCTTCATTTTAGAGCGCACCGGTTAAAAGTCTTAGTCATTATAGGGCGCAACTACGGCACCAACAATGGCAGGTAATGTTTCATGCATAAACAGGCACATCAAACACGGCTTTACGGTTCGAATGGGAGGCTGTGTGCCCACGCGATTTTGCAGTTGCTACACTTTGAACCTCAAGGCTGCAGTCATCAGTCTGTATTGATGAAAAATGTGTGATGTAACATTCTGTACGATTGTAGGCACGTGTTTGCAAGATAATGTCCCTTGCTTGGGGCTGTAGACATAGTCCAGTTAGCTTATGCCCGCTACGCGTGGCTTCGACATTGTTCAGAAGCTCATGACAAAAAGCGCAGGAAGGTGGCGTCAAAAAGCACTTCGTGTGCACGTAAAAACGCTTGTTCCTGTCGTTGGGCTCTGTGATACGGCACTATGATTACCTCGGCAAACTTAATCGCAGTTTGCCTTTAGAGTCAACCTCTGCGTCGGGCTTGCGGTGCATTCGTATTATACTAGCTTCATGTTATTTTTGGTGCGATAATTTTATGTAAGCCTATTTCTTCATGGCTAACATTACGACGCTGAGTTCTTTCCTGGACACTTCATAACCGCAGTCACAAATGCTTATTGTCATCACGTGTGTTTCCATCGGATTTTTTGTAAAGGAGGCAAACAGACTGAAGAAAGAAGCAGTGTGAGGAGTCCTTATATTGAGCAAATTGTGTATATCAGCGATCATCCTTCAATAGTAAAAATATAGTATTCAAGAAGTAGAAACAATAAAAAAGCACACAGTTATGGGCTGTATTTGTTATTTTAGATAAGGTTCAAGTATTCTGAATGCTTGTTTTCTTCTGAAATAGCATGTCTATTTGAAGTAGCATCTGAAATAACATACCTGAAATAACAGTTCGTGGTAACTCATTCCGCAGCTTTTCATAAGGAAAAAAATTAAATGAGAATGATTCGTAATTTTTTGGAATTAGGTGTGCAGCTAGCGAGCTGAATTGAATTGATCGTAGTGCATGTGTTCTGGATGATATGTGAACAATACAGAGGGACAGCTTACAATGCGACGAATCAGTTTGGAAGTTAAGATGTCGCAGGATAATTATTGTATGGTGTAAGGGGCTGAATATTTAGCGTTGAATACACAATTGCGACTCAACCATGGGTTTTAAAAAGTTATTAGCACGCAGTGCTTTGTTTAGAACCCCTTGACCTGGTTATGGATCTTAGCGGGATAGGTCAGACCGCATACTGTGACTCTGTAGGTGATTTTTGCTTACTTATCGAAAGAGTGGCAATGCTTGCCTATCCCTGGCGCCAGCTCAAATGTTCCATGAGAAGCTGCTTGCTATCCAGTGGTATGAACAGTTGAGGTGAAGAATGAACAATTCTTACCTTCGTGGGGACCTGCAATCCCAGGCTATCTCTTGGCATCCCTTGGAGATGCTGCGACCGCTCTAAATTGACTAAGTTGATGTAAGTTCAGTCCTTTTTCCACGAAATCGCCCATGAATCGTACCAAAATATTTTTCACGATTAATTTTGATCAATGACGCAGAATATGCGCCATAATTAATGTTGCCTCCGGAGATAGCAGCCACTGTTACTCATGGGTTCAGACCATTGCAGCCGGTGGCATTGTCCAGACCCTCCACCACTGTGGGACACGCTGTACCACCTCTCCACTTTCCCTTGACAGTGTGACACACCGTAACTCCTCTCCACTGTCCCCCACCCGGCAGCCGTCACTTTCCACCCTCTCTCAATCGTTCCTCTACCGCCTCTCTTTTGCGAGCGGATGGGGGATTTCCCTCTCTCTACTTTGCCACCTGAGAACCGTTGCCTCAACATGGGGGCTCTAATGCCATGGCATTACAGAGAATCGAAATATACATGTCGGCCGAAAATTGTGAGATCCAGGTTTACAGAACTAGAACATAACTGTTCGAGCCCGCTATGATATGCGGGGATGGCAGGGTGTTGTGCGCTATTGTCTTATGCGTGATCGGCTGCACTCGCAGGGCATCATGCTTGAAAACGGTGACGAATCAGCTCAGGCAAGCGTATCCAAATTATACACTTCAGAGTGTTCCGCCTCGCCGCCGAACGCTTGATGTAGGTAACAAATTGGCTGGCAGCGCCACTGAAACAAGGTATTTATTTGATGTGGACGCGACAGCTATGTATATTGTGAACCTCCAAATTTAACCGGTGCCCGTTCAGGCTGACGACGGCAGTTAAGGGCAAGTTTATATACAGGGAGAAAAAAGTATTTGGTGGAGAGATGCTGTCAGGAAGTTTGCTTTCATAAGGTGATTGTGCCTATTACCAGAAAGGCGTGAATTAGAATAACGCTAATAGAATTGCTTTTTACCCCGAGAGTAGACAACCAGGTATTAAATCCGAACACTACGTCAAGGATAAAAACTACCAGTACAATGTACCAGCATGTAAAAGGCGCTTGCGCGTAATGTTGAGAATGTAGGGGGAATGATGACCCACATGTGAAACCGTACGTCACGTGCGTCACAATTAGAATTATCCTGCCATCTTCTTGCCGTCTTTATCATTACCATGAGCCAAAATGCTTCAAAAGTTCCTAGCGTTATAACTGAATCACAAATATAGCCTCAAGTCTAGTCGTGTATAGGATAGGCGCGCTGGCTAATGAAGAGTGTTGAGCTGTTGATTAATAAACTTCAATTATCTAGAGTGCTAAAATTTCCTTACATCTGCCGAAGCCCTTTGTCGTGTCGTAATTGCTTTACGGTTGCTTTGTGAGAAGGCACCAGTAGACTAATACTTTTAATGAAGCAACCTCAAGGCTCTCAGAGCCAGAGCACACTCAACAACGAGAACGCTAGCGTAAAAAAATATTTCTAAAAAGAGAAAAATCCCCATTGTCAACATAAAGGAGCACTAGAGCACTATAGCTCATGCTGCCCGCTCCCCTAACTCACCGTGTTGTTATATGGAGAGAGAGGAAATAAGTCTTTGTGGTACGCAACCGAAAACAAGCTTTTGCTTTTTAAGGAAGCCTAAGACATAAACATGATGGCGATAATTAATCTATGATCATACATGGATCTCTTGCCTGTTTTTTCGCCCTTCTTTTTGGTATATACTTTGAAAGTACTAATGAAAAGGCCAAGTCTGTTGTTCTTTCTTTCGTTTTTTTTAAGACGGTCGCTCAAGAGTAGTCTGAATTGGCGTAAAAGCAATTAGAAAGAGCAAAAATACAAGGTTAGGATTACCGCAACTACCCTGACGCGAAGACTTAGTTCAGGGAAGAAAACTTTGTGGGCTCAGAGAGTGCTGCACCTTTCATCGCCAGCTGCTTCTCAAGACCCCAAACTCCTGTGTGGTATTATTTATCCTTATCGCTTCTCCTCTCCCATGTCATCAGCGAGGGCCAAAGCGCCGTTGAACAAGTGGAAAACAAACAACTCCCGACTGACTCCGCCTTTCCGCGGTTTTCCTAACACTTCGCCCGTCGACACAACGCGTCCTGGGAAAGCGAAATCTGTCACCGGACGAAGTGAACACGACGTGCACACACTCTGGCAGGAGCTGACACTCAAATGAAGTCGCGTAGTACGTGTAGAAAGGCTCATGTAGTTAGTACGACTTTTCCTTAAGACGTGCCAGCGGCAGCGAACTAAAGATTAGAGTTGACTACATCAACAATGAATGCCGCTTTCTCATAGTCTTGACGACGATATAAACGGCGTTAGTATTTGTCCTATAGCCTCTCCGGCCCTCTTTTGTTAATAAATTGGGCTACGGAAACAATACATATAGCGAGCATAACAGGTAAGTAAAACAAGCTGAGTTCAGCATCGTCATCAGCCTGCTTACGCCCACTGCAAGGCGAAGGCTCCTCCCAAATCCCTTCAGTTTACCTTGTTCTCTATAAGCCGCGACCGCCTGATCTCCGCAAACTTCTTAATCTCATGCAATCACCCGAGTTTCTGCCTCACCCTGCCACGCTTGCCTTCTCTTGAAAACGAGTCCAATACCTCTAACGACCATCTGATATATCAACTTCGCATTATATGCCCTGCCCGAGCCCATTCCATTTTTATTTGGACTAGGATCTCATTAAACCGCCATTTTTTCCCTGACCCGTGGTAGACTCTTCCTATACATTTAACGTAAACTGAATTTTAGGACGATGAAGAAAGGAGTTTAAAACAGAAACCTCCGAGCCCTGGATATGTGACCTAAAGCAAAACTTCACAAGTACTAGTCATGTGGAAGCCACTCTTCACGCGCGCTCGCAGCCATAAACACAGTTTAGAAGTGACACGCAGGAAACTAAAGTAATGTGCAACAGTCTTCTAGCAAGGAAGCAGCAGTTCACAAATAGCAGCTATGTGCGGGAAGTGGTAAAAGAACACGTATGCTTAGCGCAGGTAGTGACCACTTATCCGGATCATGAGAGGAAAATAAGTAGACGAATAACTATGTGGTGGAGCGCATATGGCGGGTTCTCTCAGATCATGAATACCAGGCTACCAAAATCCCTCAAGAGCAAAGTGTACAACCGCTGTATCTTACCGGTACTCACCTACGGTGTAGAAACGTGGAAGCTCAAGAAAAGGGTTCAGCTTAAGTTGAGCACAGGGCAGCGAGACATTGAAAGAAAAATGATAGGTGTAACGTTAAGAAACAGGTAGCGGGCAGAGTGGGTGAGGGAACAAACACTGGGTCGTGGCATCCTGATCGAAATCAAGAGGAAGAAATGGGCTTGGGCACGGCATGTATTGCGAAGGCAAGATAACCGCTGTTCCTTAAGGGTAACGGAGTAACTCCCAAGAGAAGGCAAGCGTAGCAGAGTGTGGCAGAAGGTTGCGTGGACGGATGAGATTAGGAAGTTAGCAGGCATAGGGTTAGCGCAGCTGCAAAGGACAGGGTTAATTGGTGAGACATGGGAGAGCCCTTTGCCCTGCAGTGGGTGTAGAACGGTGGTTTGGGCTAGTTGGTTGCAGTTCATAATGAAGACAAGTTTCGCAGCGTGAATAAAACGCACACAGAAGACAAGGAACAAACAAGACAGGACTGTGCTGCACTCCCAACTGATTTTATTTGAAAAAGGTGGACGTTTAAATACATTGAGTTATCATGAGGTGAAACCTAATCACAATCATCCAAAAAAGCCATTTCATTCTCCACCAGTGACAGTGAAGGCGTGCTGACGGAATTGTCACCGGCTTTCCTATTAAAAAAAGGCTTTGATAATTTCACGCTGAAGCTTGTCCTTGGCATGACCCAGACACTGCGCCTTCTTAAACACAGGTTTGCATTTGCACGACTGGCAGTGTACGGCAAGATGGCTGCTGATACCATCTTTTACAAGATTGAAGTGTTCTAGCACTCTTTCATTAAAACAACGCCCTGTTTGACCAATGTACACTTTTTTACACCTAAGAGGAATGCTCTAAACGACATTCGTTACACATTTTGTGAACTTTGTGACGTGCTTATTACTGCACGGCGCCTTCTTCTTTCTCGTTATCAGTGGACAAATTTTTGACAGCTTGCATAGTGCGGAAAATACAACGTTAACGTTGTATCGGCTGGCGATCTTCTTCAGAATGTCTTCAGCGATCTTCTTCAGCACAGTCCTCTCTTGTTTGTTCCTTGTCTTGTGTGTGCGTTTTTATTGATGCTGCAAAACTTGTCTCCATTATCAGTGGGTGTAGTCAGGCTGCGGCTAATGATGATGATGGCTAGTGGTGTTCTATTTTAAAAAGCTGTTTTTAAGCATTATATGCTTTAGGGCCTCGTTTGCTGCAAAGGGTGAACGTCCAGAAACAACAGCGGGCTTTCTGAAAGCAGTAGCGAACACGCACCAAAACGTCTGGGTGCATGATCCGGACAGCGTGCTTGCACCTTGTAGCGGAACCGTCACCCATCGCTGAAGGACCAGTGTCCGTGAACATATCACCGATAGAAATGCACCTAAAACTTCCGTAGAGCGAGCGCGCCGAGAACACTGTGCAGACACGACGTTTGGAAGTGCGCGCGCTTTGAACGGCAACATAAGCAGAACAGGCGCAATAACTCACGGAGGCGGCGACTGAGGTATTCCGCATAAAAAAAAATAGACCGATACATAGTAACCTCACGAGACTTAACAAGGCGAAACCAAACCATCACTTTAGTTTCTTGAAAGTTTTGGTGTCTGCTGTGGGCAAGGACCGTATTTTGTAACAACTATTTCCTCTATTCATTATCTAGCCCTTCTATTCTTGGCAGTTGCGGGTTGTAACATCGCGACTGAAAGCTAGACAGTGTTGTCACTAATGAGCTGCAGTAACGTAGGATGGCTGCTCCTTATTGGGCGGAAGGAAAAGAAATAATCTCGAAATGCATAGTTACAGAATAAATCCAAGACAGCCCTATTAAATTTGTGGGAAGAAAAGAAAACGGTGTAATGCTATCGTTCCACCAGGGGGAGTAGCAATAGATTATTGGTGAAAAAAGACCAAGGACCCGCCCATCGATATAAAGCTGCCACATCACAGCTGGGTGCCAAAAAAAGAACGTCAGTGGCGCGTTGCAGTACAGACACACTGAAGTCACTAACCCATACCATACCAACGCATACCATTCCGTACCACGCCATGGCATGCCATGCCATCCCACACCAGACCCCACCACGCCACATCACATCACACCATACCTTACCATACCATACCATACCATACCATACCATACCATACCATACCATACCATACCATACCATACCATACCATACCATACCATGCCATGCCATAGATGTCGATAGCAGGCAAGAATAATGGAGTTGAGTTAGAAAGAAGCCAACAGAAACAAGGAAAAGTTATTTTTTAAGCGACTATTGTTTACGACAATAATTATTTTGGGAAGAAAACAATGAAAGGTACAGTTTTCTTTCCATATGTATAATTAATATTTATCCTTTGTAAAAAACAGTTCCCTGATAATTTATCGGTCACAAAGTAAAGTCGTTCTAAAAGAAAAGAAAACAGCAACATTTCCCTATGCCTTCCGTGGCCTCAGATAATCCTGGCTTCGAACCCATAGCATACCAGTAAAAATTATGCAGCCAAGTGAAAATTCTGATGCATTCTCGTTTCCAAGTCCACATTGATGACAACGCGAAGAAACCTTCGCAGTGAAGGTCTTGGGGTTATATTCGTCTTTCTACGAACGGAAAATCTGAGCTGTGGCTTCCAGATGCGTGAATTTTCTTGCCCGGCATGCCCGGCCAGAGGCACGGCCGAACACCTTTTGTGGCGCTGCCCTGCTTTTGACGTCGTGCGGGAGCGAGCACTTCAGTCCCTGGGCGGGCACCGACCTGGCACCTTGCAGGAATGGGTCGATCCACCATTACACATCGGATCATCGGACGCACTCCGGCTCTGGCGGGCTTTTCTCCTATACTTCATGGAAGACGAAGGGCCTGGCCGTTTCTTCGCAGAGCCGACCACAGGACCACCCCACTTAGAAGAAGAAGTGGAGACCGGCCCTCCTCCCCCTCCCCCACCTCCACCCCCATGAAGCCCCTCATTTCTGCCGCAAGGCTAGGCCTATATTATGCAGAAATAAAGACGTTTAAAAAAAATATATTTCCTCGGCATTGATCTCGGAGCGGTGGTAGCAGCAGACCGTGTACCGCAAATTCTTAAAGGCGCTTCAGACCACTCTTGGTAAAACTCCTATTGACAGAAGTTTCTGTGTCCTCCAAGAGCCGTTATTTCACAAAGCAAGGCGCATCAGCTGGGAGGGAGTGAGAGTTACGTGGAATTCGATTAAGGGAAGAGGCACGAGTAGAAGGGGCAGCGAACTTACGAGTACGCTATGTTAACCGGCCTGGAAAATGAGAAAACGCATTTTTTGGGGAGATGGGCGTGAGCAGGATAGGAAATTTTTATGGAAACTCAACATTCGGTTTTGACACAGTGAGAGGGGGGGGGGGGGGGTAATAGGGGTGCAATGAGGGTGCATAATTTTTTATTTCGGCAGAGTTAAATTAGCCCTCGCTGTTAGCGCGTTTTCGAAGGCGCACCAGCAAGGTTTTATGTGAACACTAAATGCAAGCACGTTTGCGGGTTCACAGGCAGTTACACAAGAAGGAGGGGAGTTTAGAGAATAGCAGAAGTAAAAATCGAACATGGTTTTAGGGATGGAAATACGCAGTAATTTTCTTACTTTTCGGAGCACACTTCAACCCCCAGGGAAGGAACAGATGAAGGAAGGAGCGAATGAAGGAAGAGAGAAACAGGCACCGCAGTACACGGGGGGAGGGGGGATAATTTCAATAAACTTCATGCAGAGCAAAAAACAGGCAAAAAGTAGCACGCAGGATAAATTCACAAAACTAGCAGTGGCAAAAATCTTGCCGAAATTTGTCTGTCTGAAATTGGAACGACTCGGAAGTGAGCCGATAAAATCGTCATTGTATTTATGACGGGCATGCATGCGACGAGATTAAGAGACTGCTGATCAGAATTAAACATTGTCAGTGTGACTGTACATCGGCCTGTAGAATGAAGCAATATCACGGTTTTCTAGCGCTTGGTTTCTTGGTGTGACAATGGATACACGGACTGACGCGTGCCGCTTCCTGTATGTTTTGTCTTATCATAGTAGTTCACTCACCCTTCATTTGCTAGCCACCGCGGCGCAACTTGACGTGGGGCGAATCCATGACAAAGGTAACATTTCTTTATACTAAAGAAAGGAATTGCGTTTGCTTTTCCTGCAGCTTTCTCTTTAAATAAACTTGCCCCGTAGCGATTGCGACGGTTCCATTAAGGCTCGTTGGCAGATATCGAAAACGTGGATAATTGCAATTGTATATTTCCTGGTTTGTAGTCGGGTTTTGTCGCAACAGTTAATTTCGGTTATTGCGTAATTTGTCGTGTTGTTATTTGTACATTCAACTACAAAACAGCCGTGTCTTGAGCTTGTGGTTAGTCCTTTAAGCCGTCTTTCGTTAATTTGAATAAAAATGAATACGCTGCCACCCAAATATATGCGTATTTAGGCTTCAAAAAGTCATTAGTTTCCTTCCGAACACAAAACTTAAAAGCGTTCAATTTTTTTTCTGCAAAGTGTCCTAGTGGTAAAAATTCAAATGTCTTTGAATTGTAATGACCTTTATAATGACCTGATGACCTTCTAATTACCTTTTAAATATACATCCGAGCAACCACGAAGTCACAGTTTTCTTCAGATAGGCACATATGACACCAGAAATTCTGAAATAAACAATGGTGGTCATACATAAAAATTGTTACGACAAAAATGGCCCGGAAGAAATGCAACTAGAGGCACTGTTTTATGTCGTTTGCCCTTCTTAGCTCGTTTTTCAATTTCGAGCCGTTGGCGTCCGCGGCGCCTTTAGTTGCGCAAGTTGAACTGCAGATGATAAAGACGAAGAACCACCTGCGTTACTTCTTCATCACTGATGGCTCGCGCACGAGTCTCCTGCTTCAGCCGTCTGCAGCCGATGGTGGTTCTTTCTCGGTCTGCCTTGGTTGCTTCGTGTGCGTGTGCTCTCTTCATCTTCCGTAAATCATATCTTCAAATCAAGTAATATTTTAACGCGATAGAGTTGAGGCCCCCGTGCTGCAGAAAAGCCGGCGCCGTCATCCCTGCACCAAGTTACAAGTTGGTTGCACTGAGCCGTACAGTCGTCCACAGACCTGTCTAGAGAGCACGAATTCCGTGCCGTCTGCGCTCCGCACCGCAAAGAGTGACGTCTAGCGGTAGCGCCTGGTTCGAAACTGCGCATCTATGAGTGTCGTCTGGGCATCAGACATGCACTATCACGAAGCAGGGGCTGCCGCTAGACGTCATACTGCGTGCGGCAAAGCGCAGGCGGCAAGGAATTCTCGTGCTCTAGACAGGTCTGTGCAATAATGTACAAATCAGGAACAGTGAACGCTGGGGTCAGGACAAATAATTTGCAGCGTTCACAGTGGAGAAACAAGATAGTCACAAGTGTAGCACCGGGATGCCAGTTCATGTGAACATCGGGACTTACAGCCGGCCAACTATTTAACTAGCGCGCTCGACGGCCGCCTTTTCTCCCTCCTGCGCCTTATGACAGAGAAAATTTGCGAAAAGGTTAACAAAAAATCGGCACAGGCTCACAAAGCTTGTGCTTAATATTAAGCTTTCAGCAGTTTGCTTCGTTCTAAAGCACAGTAGCACAAAAGACGCAGCCGTCGAGCAGCTAGCTAAAGATTTGGCCGGCTGTACATTAAAGCCTACACCAACAACAGATCTGCTCTAAAATCAGATGCTTACAAAACGCGGATACAAAAAAAAACTGATGAGGCCGAGGCTGGATATTTATTCATGTATCGTGAGGCTGCCACTAATTACGATAGACCTTTTAAACCCGTGCACTCAGAGCACTGAGAGAGGAAACACTGAAAATAATAAGAAAAGAATAACAAAGGACCAATTAAAACGTCGTACATGGAAGCAGCGAAATAAGGGAAAGTAATAGTCACAAGATGTTAGAGTCTCAGTGAGCCCTGCAAATTTTTCCTGAAAGATTTAAACTCCTGATGAAATATCTCACAGCCACATAGTGACATATTGGATTATACGAGCACATCGTTCACACAATAGGACTTTTTTGAACGGTTACACGTGAAACGCTCAACTTTGTCGCACGAATTTTTGGGGAACCCAAAAATTGATCAAAGATGAGAGGTCAATACAGTCAATGCGTCCATGTAAGCACTTGAAGAGGAAGGCAAGGTCCCGCGACAGCCGTCAGGTCTCCAAGTCGATTAGTCGCACCGCACGCCGGGCAGCCCTGTAAGCATATCGGGGGCCAGAAAAGTAGACCACTCGATGCACGACAATAATTACAGGTTGTTTCTCACATTTTTGAAGGTTTTAGAACAGGTGCAGCAGATCGAGTTCCGTACAACGGAAGCATTCTCAATTGCAGACCGGACGAGACTCCGGTACAGGGCAGCGTGGCAGGGAGTACAAGGCAGGGCCCTGCATAAAGCGGAAACAACGCCAAACATGCTCATACTTCCACGCCTGACCTCTAGAACGCGAGGCGAAATTGCAACTTAGCATCTAAGTTTACACCCAAAGGTGCGAACAACAAAATTCATCGAAATGACGTCAGTGTAGAGAGCGTAAGAAAACTCAACGTGACAGGTATAGCGCGTAAACAATATCACAAGTCTTATCTGCATTTCATTTCAACTTGTCTGACAAACACCACCTTAAAAACTGCACGGCAGTAAAAAAAAATGTCGTTAAATGTCTTTATTGACAGGCCACTCGTAAAACTTCGTTCAACTGCTAGAATTTATGGCGGCATCATTCATCTCAGAATAAGATCAACGAATGCTATTTTATACTTTTTCTGAAGATTGGGATGGCATTCTTTCTAATATCAAAGAGATTCCAAAAACTCTCCCATGAGTGAAAATAATAAATTTATTGAAAGGTACAGAAAAATCAAGTGAGAAAGATCTATATGAACAAGAGTGACATAATTACAAAATCGAAGAGGGCCTGTGCAGACCGAATAGCGTTTGCTCGCGATGATGGTTTTCATTGTGGGCGTGAGGTGCGTGGCACCATCTCTAGCATAATAGTAAAAAAAAATTACCATCACAGCTCGCTGCATGGAAGGATGTACCATATATTATCATTAAACATTTGCCATGTTATCCAGTGCCTACAGTGGTTCTTTCCAGAGTCAATCCTTTGCTCGGCAGTCGTATTTCTTTGAAGTGCAAATGCCAAAATCGTCGTGGATTGAGATTTCGCGCAACATATGAACCAAGCAAGGCAGAAATTGCTTCAAAGCTCACTCTATGGCAGCCATAACATCGTACCCTCTACTTTTGGAACGTAATTGTTAATACTTATTGCTACATTGCAGCGTTTTCTTTTCTATATATGTTAGTAAATCAACAGCTTCCTTTCGAAGTTGTCGACAGCTTCCCTTGCTTCTCAGGTACTTCTTGTCAAAACTATGCGATTATATCTCCTCGACCCTGAAAGAGCACCCTGGTGGTCTGGAAGAGCAGCAATATAATCGGGCACTGCCTTGAATGCGATGTGAATAACAGCGGTAAGTACGTTGCATTCCAAAACGTTTGCAACTACTCAGCTCAGGCTTCCGCGGAATGCAGCTGTGACCTCGTCGCGCCATTGCACTTACTAATGTGCAACATTCTTGGAAAACAATTACGAATATTAAAAAATTGTAAAGTACTGTTATAAAAATATTGAAGCTAATGGTCCATTCTTCCGATATGTAGAAATTTATTTCCGGATTTTTTTCATCGCTCGTATCCAGCAGTTAAGACTGCCACAGAAAACTAACGGAGAACACTTTTGATTATATCAAAAACGTTTATAGCAAAAATGCGCCAGCCACTCGACGGGAAACTTATGGATATATTGCTTGCTTTGCTGAAATCTTGAAATGTATCAAAAAATTGCGTTCATAATCAATTTCTCGCTCAAAAATGCTTTTGCCGAGAATTGTTCGGTATGAGACGCTCATCCTTGGAGCAACCTACGCCGGCCTGTCCGACGATTAGGAACCTCGCTGAGCGATATTGTTTATAATGACATGCACAATATACCTCGCCCTGTGGTGTTTCGCAGTTCTTCCTGCGGGACTTCATGTGTTCACTTCCACACCTGCATGGGGCAGAGGTGGGATTTACCTACTTTTTGTCTGATTGTAGACATTTTTTTGTCAAGCTCATTTTTCTGTTGCAAGTTTTAGCGCACACTTAAATGTCCGGAAGAGCTGCGGCGATTCCCGTCTCACCAGAGCGGCAAGAGAGTGAGAAAAAAGGAGTAAGCAAAACATACATTCAGAAGCAGTGAAGTCAATTCATTTATCACGGCCGTCAAGAGCCACCAGCGACATCTTGCTGCCGCAAACATGGGTTGCCATTAAGGGCGTCGTGGGACATAACATCGCCATTTCGCTGCAGTCTTTTTCCTTCCTTTCGCCCGACAATGTACACTTATAATATTTTGTTTGTTTTTTTGTCCTTGCTGGGACGTACATTTCGAGCCTATTGGCTTCGCTTTCCTGTCTCGTGCCAATTTTGTGATTCCAAGCCGACCGAATTCATTTTCCTAAGCTCTGATAACGCCGACTTCACTGTTATAAAGTGCTATAAATTTAATTCTGGGTGAAGAGGCTTGCGTGTAATAAGCGCTAGAAAATTTCGTTTAGATGAAGCTAGTACGTACCAACGTCATTAGTTAAGTAATACTGAAATTTTTTTCTTGCTACAGGCAGGACCATTTTACTCTGACTACATGTACTATAATGTTACAAAATTTCTAGGTTACATAACGGTTTTTCATCCTAGTCTCCGTTGGGGACTACTACGTTATTACACGTAATAAGGAGAACTTGAATGCCTCCATGGTATCACTCTACTGGCCTGTGACTAAGCCAACATTTTATTTCATAGATGAGCTCTTCATTGTTGCTATAGCGCTTCCCGTGGAAACTATTCTTCAGAGAGCAAAGAGATGGAAGTAAGAAGGTGCAAATTGCTCGCAGTTGGGCGGATTAAGAGGAGTCTACCCAAGAGATGCGACCTTTTCCGGGTGCACAGAGTGGCATGTGGCCTTTTAATGGAGGGCGAAAAATTAAAGCTCCATTGTGAGCACCCGCTGGTGTCGGCGTAGTAAGGTTGTCCACATGACAGAGCTACAAACCACACGCCAACCCCCCTCCCCCTCTCTCTCTCTGGCACCGTTGTCAAGAGGCAATGTTGAATGAAGGAAATCCCTTTTGCACGTGCAGCGGAACAAGAGGAAATGCCCGAAGGTGGCTGCCACTGCTATGACTTAGTAAAATAAATGATGACTAAGAATTACTCAGGAGAAATGAAAATGGTGACGAATCACTAAGAGGAAATAATGACTAAGGATAAAAAATGAACTTCTAATCGCGGTCAGGTCTCTAAAGTGTCCACGCTCTTTCGTCATCTAAAATAAATAGCTTCAATGGGAGCTCAACCTTATGCGTGTCTCGTGGTGCTGCTCTGCAAGTTGACAAAAACGCCGCATCTCAATATGCGGCTGTATGGCAGAAAATAAGCAGTAGAAGTTCAGCAAATAAAAACACAATACGCCAAAAACTTTGCAGGTACACAAAAAGATACATACTGCGCAAAGGTTTTTAATTCTAGTGCGTAGTATACAAAGAATGCCTTTAGGCTCCCTTTCTTGTCGATACGTACGCGCATATTTAAATTCTTCAATTTCTGAAGAATCTTACATGAGGCTTCGGAGTTGCTCCTTTAACCATGGGAAGTACGTCGATCAGAATAACCACTTCATATCCTACAAGGCTAAAACCAATTCTTTTTCAGCGAGTTGGAAAGTTTGGATCCTGTTGTTCCGAGGACCCGGTGCTTGGTACCACTTCATGAATTGCCATTTTGTGAAGGTTCAAGCGTTCCTCACAGATTTTCAAGCGTTAAAATGAAAGTGGCAGAGAAAATAACGTGTAGCATTTCTTACTGAACACTCCCAACTATGTGGAAGAGCTTGGGTTTCTGGAAAAAAACAGAAACAGCAACAAAAGATTTGCAATTCACACACAAATTTTCGATGGTCATGGCTGTAATGCTAATGACAGAGGAAAGAATGCGCTCGCTCAGGGCTCCTCACGCACTGATTTGGGGCCGTTTACAGAAGGTCGTAGTCTTTGAACTTCGTTAACCAAGTTTAACAAAGGGCTAGATGTCAGGCGCCCTTGACTAGCAAATGAATAACAGAGGCGGTATTGACAACCGTGAGTAATCACCGTTCTCTCGCCAACACTACGCCTCTTGGTGAAATTAACCAGCAAAAGTGATGTCGAAATGCATGCAGGAGGAAGGCTTGACAGTCGGCAGAAAGATTAAAAAAGTGTGAAGCAGAGAGAGAAGCAAACTGCTAACTTTGCTCAATTGATTATATTACATTTAACTGAAGAAGCTTGGGAGGCACAAGTTAGTGTTGAACGCGTTCTTCACGCCGTGTCAAGAGATCTGAGTGGTGGTAGACATTTTTAACGCAGTCAAGGTTGCATGCCATGACGTACCTCAGGCTCGCAGAATTGCAGTTGCGCGAATGCAGCTTCGGGTAATTAACACCATTTGCCCTTTTATGAGGGGCTAATCTTTTCGTAGTAGACAAACTGATTTCATCTGCGGGCTATAATATCCGTTCAATAAAAAAAGTGCTTTATTACTTCTAGAAATTATGAGTTCTTGTTATCTTTTTACATTTAAAGGCATCTAAACACTACTGCTCGGCGTACCAAAATTAAGCCGAATGTTTTGTAAAAGTCTAGGATTGCTTTGCTCAGGTTAGCAGCTTTTTCTACAAAATGTTTTCTTTCCTCCTATATAATATTTACACATAATACAAGAGGAAAAACCTAGTGACCAAATATTGTAAGCAACCGTAGGTGAGTGTTTTAGTGAAATTTGGTCTCTTGCTCAAAGCAATATAATACACTATACTTTTCATACAGCCGCCGCGATGGGTCAGTGGTTATGGCGCTCGGCTGTTGTCCCGAAAGAACCGAGTTCGAACCCGGCCGCGGCGGTGGAATTTCGATGGAGGCGGAATTCTGCAGGGCCGTGTGGTGTGCAATGTCGGTGCACGTTAAAGAACCCCAGGTAGTCGAAATTTCAGGAGCCCTTCACTACGGCGTCTCTCATAGCCTGAGTCGCTTTGGGACATTAAACCCCCATAAATCATATACGTATCATACGACTACACTAGCCTCCCTGCACTATCCTCGCTATCTTAGGAAAAACAAACAAAGGTGCAACCATTCAACAATTTTTTCGTTGTTCTCTAGTTTTTATTGTTTCCCCCTCAATCTCTTCAGATGCTTTTCAAGGCAATTGCACCCGATGGCTTGAATTTCGACTACTTTCACCGAAGACTCTTCGAGCTCCGTTTGTTGCCAATCTCTTCGTGGCCAATACGTGCTGATTGCCATCATCTGAACCGGGGCACGCACTTACAAACCCGTAACGAGTGCGCCGAAGAACTCTCGTCCCACAAATGCGCGCTGCCACCGTTCGTTCCGACGGAAAATTGAGCTCGTTAGGAAAGTGCGTCGTCACGCAGTAGCACTCTTGAGGACGCGTACATTGCGGCCAGCCCCCTAGTGTAGCTATCGAGAAGTTTTTGTCTTCTGGCTGAACAAAAAAAGAATTGTTAGAGAAATATGCATTAGACAGTATATAGCAGTGCACCAGAAGCCCACGATTGATACGTGAGCCCAGCTGTGGACTTTCACTTGCACAAGATTGGTAACGGCGATACGTGCATATGCGAATGCATTTGTGTACGAGCTGTGGAAAGACATCTGAGAGGAGCCGACTGGAAGGAGTGATGAAAGGATGCGATGCAGCTGCATAGATTGCCTGCAGACCTTTGGTCTTTACTGTGTTTTTCATGCTATTTTTTTTGCTGTGTCAAATATTGAGATTGAGAACAAAATTATTGATACCTAAATTTCTCGATAGCTAGTGAGCAAGAGAAACTGCCCTGTTTTAATTTTGCTATTTTTTGAAGTTTACGCCTTTTACGTATTTCTTATTTCAGGGTACGAAGAAGCTTGTACGCATAGAGTTGACTTTATTTGAATATGATAAAAGAAATTTCATTGTTTATTTGAATTAATTCATAAACTAATTATGGTCTTGCGGCTGACGCTGTAGATTCTACTTTAGAATGCACGACTATACGGGAAAACCAAACCTCACCAGCTTTCACAGTAAAAAAAGATTCAGCAAATAGGGCTGGCCTCTCGAGCCAACCAAGGGTTATTCCAAGCATTCTTGCAAGAGAAATGAATGATCAGGACTTGGACAGTAATGTGTAACTTCAGCCGGATTTTGCGGCATTCTACGAGAAGTGACTATAATACTCGCAGAAAAATAACGCGGGTACAATATTTCAGCGTCATCTATAGAGATAAGATTCGATGTGTTCCTTTGTTTCATCCATGTTTATCACTGTAATACTTTCGGGAAAAATATCCTGCCTCCGAGTTCAAAGAAAAAAACTACATCAAATATAGTGTACTGTTCACTTCCTGGTCCGACTGTTATACCGCCAGAAAATTGCGCTTTTTGTGTGAGTGTAAAGGAGTTCATCGTTCTTACAGGCTAAAACAGCGTCTTGTACAACGACTTAAAAAAACAAAATATATTTCCAGTTATTAAACCATCCTGCCAATGTGTTTTTGTCATCGCACCACACTGGACCGCTTAATATAGCGCGGAGAAGGCTTTTTTCTCATTATGCGGCTTGTGAACGGGATTCATTTTGAAGCTGCAGACAAGATACGTGGGCGTGCTATGAGAAAATTGCTGTACGAAGGACACCTCTGTGTGACACTACTTGAAAACTGTCTTCAGAGTTTATTACAAAGCATGTTGATTGGCGTTCCTCTGAAGAAGTGATTGCTAGTACCGAAAATGTGGAGCAGAGGGTTGCGGCGCCTTTTAAAACGGGCTGAATAGCAAATTGCTTCCATGTTGCTTCTGCAAGAGTTTCTTTATTCTTCGAAATTAATGAGAAAACAACGCTTGTCATTTTTATGCATCTACAGTTCCAGTCCTGTGTGCTTTTTAGCTTTGTTTGAACGAGCCCAAGCTCGACCGTGCAGTGAAAAAAAAAACACATTATAAAATTTCTTATTCGGCCCCAGAATTCGAGAACTTGGCGTAGGTATCAGGAAAATGAAAATGAAGAATAATGAGGCAGCGCAGGATCGCAGAGCAAAGTCTTAAAGTTTCTAGGAAATATTCAACTTGACAGCAAGACAGCACCGCGATGTAAATAGGGCTGACACGAAAATACTTGAACCTAGAAGACTACGCTGCGCAATCTAATAATGCCTGCCAGAAGCCTGCAGTCATAAAAAATCAAAACAAATAAGCAATGTTAACTGGCTGTTTCAAACTGGAAAGTTTACCAAGCATGTAATAGAGATTGAGCGTTTCAGGAATGGTTGTTTCAGTGGTAGAGTACAAGACGTAGCCTCGTGAAACTTTCTGCTTATCTCTTTCTACAAAAAGCCCGGAATTGCAGAACTTAACGGCGCAACGCGCACAGGAGTTGCCTTACAAAAAAAGAGCTCGTTTTAGCTCAGTTAGAGCGCTAAGGAGTTCTGGTCGCAAATTTTCTCAAATAATTTGAATCTGCCTGATATTTTAAGAGAGATATGCGAGCAAAGTTTGTTTCCTTCCCTCTTAACGCTCAAGTGGTCTGAAACTCAGACACAATTCAGGCACCCTCCACTCCAGAAATATAATACAATTTCTACTACAACAGCTATGAGTAAAACTAACTAGTTGTATTAAGAGAAATAGTATTTTGTTCCTGCAGTGAAAGGCATCCGAATTGTTGTTGAATTTTTAGCACTCTACTTGTTTTCCTAAAGAAAGTTTTGAACTTCTACTACGCAACTACTACTAAAACTGCTATTCGCACCACTAACACTAATACTACTACAAATAGTAGTCCTCATAATGATAGCAATAGTAAATAAGGTATGAAGAATGAAGGCCGCAGTAACAATCTCGGTGACGCTGCCCAACCGAACCGCAGAACAAGAGAAACTATTCATGAGGCGATGAAAACTGAAAGACGAGTGCAAATATCGACACCGGCCTGGCAACCAAGGAGGCATTCCGCCCCTTTCCAGACTTCACGCTAGGCAGAATCAAGGAGGACACGCATGCTTTAAATAAACAGGAAGAATGACAGCAAATCTCACCCAGCCTAACGCTTCAAATCTAAAGGTCAGTTCTACGGATCCCTACCTGTACCGCTCGAACTGGAGCATATTTTTTGAGTGCTCGTTGAACTGAAAACCGCACGAAAGCGGCAGACGCAAAGCAAATTGAAACAAAACGCAGCTGTCATACGTATGAGAGACTGTTTTTGAAAATGCCCTAGCAGCATAAGTTTCCAATAAAATATTTGACTCTTGAGCTGGTGCAAAATAAAATTGCGGGTAACCTGCGTAGCAAAGCGAAATGCGAATTCGCTGTGGTACCACTTCGGTTCCGATATTCTGAATTGTTGTTAACGTATTAAAATTATTCGTATATCGATAATAGGTTAATGCCATGTAAGGGGTTTGGTTATTCCTGATATTGCTTTCATATATCTCTGGAAGTCTCCATACCTCTGTTAGCGCAGCGGTTCTATATCAACAAAAATATCAACTGCACCTCTATGCGATGCGTAAGAAATGTGACAGACGCCATTTTATAACTGTGAAATGTGGGAAAGCCAACTTGACAAACTTTCAAACACGGACATTTCACGTTTGATATTTCGAACTAAATACAGATTAAGAAAGTTTAGAAACGTAGCTCACCTTCGATGCTGACGGGCTTAAAGCCTGTGCTGGTACATTGTGTTCGGTTGCTTAAGACTGTGTAATTTGTTGTGTACACTGCAATACGCTCTCCATTCGAGGCGAGTCTAGCAAGTTCAAACAACCAAATTGCTAACAAATACGTATGCGCTTAAGTGTGCTCAACTGCTTCGAAGTTTGGAGCTAGCGGACCGTTATTCATTATTCAATTGCGCCACACTTTTTGAACACATTCCCAGCTGCCAGTGACGCATACGTCGTGCTTTACTTTGCCTCCGTTCACAAATATCCAGAGCAGCTAGAGGAACAAGACTAAAAACGAGAAAAATACTCAGTGCAGTCAAAATTCTTCCCCTTTGTTTTGTCAGCTACCCTTGGTTATAGATCCCTGCTCTCGCTATGTTCTTCGCTGTGTCATCATCGCGAGTTCCTCATTTCGGGCTGAACCTTTAACGATTCATTAGCTTGGCGCGTTGAGGGCACGATTTTGCACAGCGATCCGAAGCTGACCGAAGAAAATGGCAAGTGCGCTGGTCGCATTTACAAAATCAAGCTCGGTGTACGTACTCACGTAATCTGCACAAAGCGAGTAAGACGCTGGGAGGAGAAAACAGAATATACACGAAGTGAATACTTTGCTCCACGCAGTGTTTCGTTAACAGAATACCCGACCACAGCGCCGTGCAGTAAGGGACATCTCGCGCTAAATAACATGCCGGCAATGGGAACTCTTCAGATGCAATCTTTAGCAGTGTTGGTCTGTTAAAGCAATAGCACTCTGAGTACGAGGACATGTGGTAGCTGTCGCTGATCCCACGTGGGTGACGTAGTTTTTTGAGCTGCATGGATCTGATTGGGCGACAGATAATGTACTCTAGCGATCAAAAGTTTACGGAATACGAGTCTGCGTAAAAAATTATTTCAGCGCAGTCATGTAATCCAGTTCTTTTAATTGGGTCAAAGCATGTGAGAATGTTAACGCTCTATCAGGTGGTAAGAATAACACGCGAAAGGGTAGAGAGGTAGATTAGCAATCAACGTTGTTTTTTTTTGATCATGCGGTCCCGTAATATTTAGACCGCGGAAGTACAGGCACACCGCATATTGTGCCGTCAAACCTGCTAAAAAGAATGGCGATGCCGCAGTTGGCAGAAGAAACTGAGATTTAAAAACTGAATATGTACAGAGGGTTCAAGATGCTCAAAGATAAGAATATTGCATACGCCACCAAGAGCAGATTTATTAACGCTAAATTAAAGCTGTGCAGGGTGCTACACTTCCTAAAAGGTTTGCCGTGCGCTTGGTGGTGCCATGAGCTTTGTTTGGTTTGGTTTGGTTTATGGGGGTTTAACGTCCCAAACCGACTCAGACTATGAGAGACGCCGTAGTGAAGGGCTCCGGAAATATCGACCACCTGGGGTTCTTTCACGTGCACTGACATCGCACAGTACATGGGCCTCTAGAATTTCGCCTCCATCGAAATTCGACCGACGCAGCCGGGATCGAACCCGCGTCTTTCGGGCCAGCAGCCGAGCGCCATAGCCACTCAGCCACCGCGGCGGCGCCATGAGCTTTGTGGCAACGCAACTTATGTCAAAAGGTGTAACCATGAATAATAACTTTATTATATATCCAAAACCGCAAGCAGGACAAAACCACATCAATGATGCCATTGAATGGCGTACAATGCATTCATGAGAAAAGATGTCTTAGTAGCAACCAGATTCGTTCATGGCAAATTTCACTACATGGTCCTAATGGTGGTTACATTATGTTCCCTGCATAATCGTCCAGAACCTGCAATGGTAAAGGACACTCGCTTCATGATTTATGAGGTGGAATTCTGGGTGACCAGTGAACTACACATGTGTCTTTGTGGAAGTGTAGGTCTACCGCGAAGTGAAGCAACGGAGGTATCAAATCTGAATCTCCTTGCCAAGAAAAATCATTGTTAAAAATTTCTCCGTGGGCATACAGACTGCCGTCTTTTGATGAGTGGGATAACTGATGGCAATAAGTTTTATCGGGAGAAGCTTGCCTTCTATGTGAAGCCCCGGCACGCTAGAAATGTTTTCGCAGGCCAAGTGGGCGCGGAACAGTGAAGTCAAGCCGGTCATAGAAAAAGAAAGTAAGGAATAATAATAATAATAATAGGTTTTGGGGGGAAAGGAAATGGCGCAGTATCTGTCTCATATATCGTGGGACACCTGAACCGCGCCGCAAGGGAAGGGATAAAGGAGGGAGTGAAAGAAGAAAGGAAGGAAGAGGTGCCGTAGTGGAGGGCTCCGGAATAATTTCGACCACCTGGGGATCTTTAACGTGCACTGACATCGCACAGCACACGGGCGCCTTAGCGTTTTTCCTCCATAAAAACGCAGCCGCCACGGTCGGGTTCGAACCCGGGAACTCCGGATCAGTAGTCTAGCGCCCTAACCACTGATCCACCGCGGCGGGAAGTAAGGAAATTCGATATCTTGTTTTTTAGGGTGCAGGATGAAAGTGTATTGAGATAATGAAACTCATCTGGCCAGAAAAGAGGTAAGGACGACTCCTGGATATGCTCAAACTGCGCATTTCTCCGTGTTCTCTTTTTCGAAGAAGGGACAGAATCCTAGAGTAGGGGCTAATTATAACAATTTACACGTGCCTCGCCGTTAGATGGGCACTCAGGGCTACTTACACGCGCCATATACGTGAGGACGCAAGCCCGCACACCTTTACGGTGGTCTCACATTTTCCTGTAACTCTCGATATGGGCTGGAAGCATACGTTCAGTCAGAAAGGTCTGAATAATTAGTGCAGGTGTGTTTGGTGGAAGGTGGAACATTACGTTTGACCTAAGTGGACATAAGCGGAGGAATAGAGAAGCAGGGGCCTTTTTCCAGCTTTTATTTTGTCGGAGAATTACTCTAAAGGCACAGTACACTGCCGTAACAAAACTTCTAAGTACATCAGAAGGAATCACTGCTCCACCGGCATTCGCAGCACTGTCTACGTCGAGCAAGCGAAGTTGATAACTTCCTTAAGGTGCCGCGAAGGGAAAGGGTTATATTACATCACCAAGGTGTTTCCTTGTCCTAAAATAAACCCAACCATCTCCCCCGTCGTTTTCGCGGACTCTGATTAAAAGGGTAGGGCGGTGTCCTTACACTTCGTGGAAAGAAAAAAAAATAGCAATCTTGTCGCTGAGCACTAGGAAAGGAATGTCGTTCGTTTGATTCCAGCATTGTGTTATGGACAATGGGTCATTGTAGCGAGGGACAGGACTTAAGCTACATGTAGTCGATGCCAAAGAAGGCATTACTATAACATGTTTTAACGACAAGCCCTTTGTTCGCCCTACTGAATTTTAAACGAGAATGGGGACTGATATCCAACACCTGTTTGGTTTTTCGTTTTTTCGCTGATGACTGTGCGCTGGGCCTTGGCACTGGCTGAATTTTAACGATATGCGCCAGCGTGCAGTAAATTCCAGTACAGCCAGTAGGAAGTTCCTTTGTCTTGTTCACGGTCGACATACTTCATGACTGCTTTTTCCCGAGATTTTAAGACTGTCGTGTTCTCTGACGTGAGAGGCTAGTGCCAAAAACCGCGACTTGTCACGTGCGCTCAAGAAACAGGGCTGAATTCTCTGCTCTGTCACTGTTGCGATATTTCGTGGGCGCTCGCTAATTGTGCCCGTAAAGGCGGGGAAGAAAGTTTTTTGTGCGCAGTCCGCTGCTTTCACAGGCAAAGCAACCAGGACTGTAGCCAAATGAATATTACTGAAACGCAATTGTTTTGGCATTATATCAATTCTTCTGCACAACTGTCGTTACTAAAGCTGCACATACAACAGCGAGGAAATAAACAGACCAAACCAACCTCAAAGCTTCGTTATCTCACTCTTAAACGATCACTGAGGAGAAGTTGAAGTTGGCCTGTATCGATTGACTACGACACTGTAACAAAATAGAGCCCATCCTTAGCCGAAAAAGGAGCTTTCATAAAGAGAAAGGGCAAAAAATAGGTTTTGCCATAACCAGCCGACTTCCCAAGTAAACTGCTTGCCAAAATCGAATTTAAGGCAAAGATCTCAAATCTTTTGGTACACTGACCTCTATTCACTTAGAAACTGCTTCAACCATTCCTTCTCGGTGTGTCCATAATGAGTTTGAAAAAAATTTTTGACTAAAGTTTTTCAGCCCCAAGTTGTTTTTCCTACCGAGAAAAAGAAACATTAACACATTAAGAAAAAGCGTAATAACCGTCTTTACTAACTCTAGTAATTAGATATAATGGTTCTGTGGGTCCTTTTAAACTAACTGACTGTGGGTACTGTTCCACGTTCAGAAGTGAGAAGGCTTGTTGCATGCGTGCAGGCGGCTGAAAATTCTAATTTCATGAAGGAGCGTTTCCGTAAAGAGCGGCAAGCGCAGGAAGAAGCCGCGTTCTCATTCTCGTTATGTAACGATTTTCTCAGAACAGTTCTTCACTCATAATGCATCATGTTTGAGACTTGCAGAAATTACTGCCTGAGCAGAAATTTATCAAAGGCGTAAGCTTCGGCCCTTCGAACATGAGAGCGATTTCTACGGAACATGTCACATAAGCCAGGAAATCCTACTCGTAGAAAATTTTATACGCTAGGGAAATTTTAAAAAATTGAGGACGCTTAAGCTTCCTCTTTAAGAGACGCGACAGCGTGTTGCAGCGTTGCCAAGGAATGCACGGAACGCCATCGCCCGATCGGCGCGACGCGTGGCCCGTTGGACAATTTAAGGAAATGACGCCTGTCTCACATATCTCGGTGGACCCCCGAACCGGACCGAAGGGAAGGAAAATAGAATGAAAATTGGTTTTAAGGAAAAGAACTGACGCCTGTCTCACAATTCTCGCTGGACACCCGTACTGTGCCGTAAGAGAAGGAAAATCCCTTCCCTTACGGCGCGGTTAAGGTGTCCACCGAGATGCGCCATTTTGCGCTCACTGCCAAGGCCGCTGATGCCGACGACACCGGCTTTTCTGCGACACGAGCTCCTTAACGCTGTCACATTAAAAGGAGTTAAAATGAAGTAATAGTTATCGGAAATTCTCAGTAATTGTCAGCGTACAGCAAAAAGTAAAATTTCTGAAGCATCCACACTAGAAGCATACGCGCAGAAGCAAGAGCGGAATGGTTTAGTTATTGATATGGGCATGGAGGCGTAAGATACAAGACGTTTGCTAGCTGAAGCTGGGAATATCATTTCGCTCACCTCCTTCACAAAACAAGAGTCCAGTCGTCCCCTCAGGTGCTTACGGGAACCATAGCAGTACAATTGTGCCCCGTTAATATAGACACTTTGATTCCTGAGAAAAACAAACCACAGAGCTAGGCTACCATCATAACCTATCGAAGAAACAAGACATAAAAAAACAAGGCTTTTCTTTTCCACACTGGTGCATTTTCCAGGGGAAATCAGACAAAAGATTGTGAACTGAGCTGAAGCTCTTGCTTCTAATCGGCCGACCACTTCGTGAAGCAACTTTGCTGTATCGCCTGTGGCTTGGTGTGGGTGGCTTGAACGAACCATTCCTCCATTGTAGTGACAAAAGCCCACGTTCTTTGTGAATGCCCTGCATACAGTAGCAAAACGCAGTTTCTGTGCCGTGTAATGGAGCGTCTAGGTTCACGTTCGCTCAGGGAAACTAAGATTCACGACCACTAGTCTCGGTGATCGTCGGTGGTAAGAGCCATCCCAGCATTGCTCTGCTTTCTGAGAGTGTCCAGCCTGCAGGGCAGGCTGTGACATCCCCGCAATGCTTACTGACTTCTGGTTTAGTTTGGTTTACGGCGGTTTAACATCCCAAAGCTACTCATGCTGTTAGAGACGCCGTAGTGAAGGGCTCCGGAAATTTCGAACACCTGAGGTTCTTTAACGTGCACTGACATCGCACAGTACACGGGCCTCTAGAATTCCACCTCCATCAAAATTCGACCCCCGCTGCCGTGATTGAACCCGCATCTTTCGGGCCGGCAGCCGAGCGCCATAACCACTGAGCGGCCGCGGCGGCTGCTTACTAACTTTTCATACCGACTTAATTTTCCTGTTTCTCCCTTTTGTTTTCATTGTCATATCCCCTCATTCCTTTCCTCCAGTGCAGGAGCAAACCGGTTTGTTCTTCCAGTAATCCTCCCTGCCTTTCCTTCTCCTCTTCCTCCCTAGACCACAAAAGAGAAGGCTGGCACTACGGCATTTGCGGAGTCACATCGTGCCCTCTGCTAATGGATGAACAATGGGAACTTCTGCTGGGGAAAATCGGCATTTTTTCGTGAATATTAATACTGACGCAACAGATGTACTGGAGCCTCACTATTCTCTGCGCATTTTTACCCTTTTAATTGCCGTGACAACGATACTCATTATTAACAAGGCGCAAATGCTTTGAAAATATTTCGTCCGCAGCTAAACTGCTCGCAATTCGAGTCGTCCGTATAAACGGAGGTCAAATTTCAGTGGTGTGACCGTAGCGGCGCGCATGTCCTGAGCCTGGGTTCCGATGCCGGCTCAGCCGCAAGCAACGCCGATTCAGTAGGAGCAAATCATCATGTAGCGCTTCGAACGAGGCATAACGTTCAAGAGCATATGTGCGAGCTTCACTGCAATTACCAGGATCAGTGCACAAGCAACCGAAAATGCATAGAGAGAGCGTGAGCCGAACCTTGTCAGGGAAGCTGTTCCACGTGAATAGAGAAATTAGGCCCAAACTTGATTAACGCCCAAGCATAGGTAGCGTCGCCGGCGGTTCGAGTTTGTTGTGTTTTTCTCTTCGGAAAAATTTTAGCGAGCAAAAAAAAAAAGCCCAGAAGAAACTACAATGCAGACAACCGAGAAAGATTTCCCTTGCGGTTAACTCCGAGTGCTTTATTATGCATAGAATTGAAAAAGACAACGAGGCTGCCGAGGAAGAATGCTTGGCCTGCAATTACGAATATTAGGATTAGGGTTCTTGGTAGGCAGAGAGAACACAAGGTTCGCCTCCGACTACAACGATGGCAATACTTAACGAAGAAAATGTAGGAGCTTTCGCTGAGCCTACAAAAATACTGAACACAATAAAACAAAGAATAGTAAGTGCAGCGCTCGTTTATATTCGCCACGAGTGTCCGCGAAACTGGATCAATTGCGCGTAAGAGAAATATTTGCCTAGAAAACGCGGCAAAAAACGATCTGCATCAGCACGTATTTTTATTGCTTATAATCAACGCCTGCGCACCTATCGCAAGAACGTTGTGTGACCTTGAAGAAAGAGAAATGGATGAACAATGTCTTTTTCTTCGAGCAACTTTTTATACATAGCGATGTGATTGCTGTGTTAGAGGATTGTCTTTAGTGGCTGTGCTCACATGAAAACGGGCAGACGAGAAATAAGATGTGAACCCTACACAGCACTCTCTTCAGACAGATTTGATCTGGCCAGATGTGTGCGCATGAATGTAAACTTTGTTTAATTTGACGGTTACGTGTGCCCATCAAAAGAAACTTGTGTCATTGTTGTTCAAATTACACAGGCTGTGGGAAAGTGCGTGAAATCTAAAGAGCAATTTAGCTTGCTTTATGTATCCGTAGTCGTTATTGCAAGGCGTCTTTCAAATTTAATAAAAGGTTGCACGATTGACACCGAAAAGCCAGTGACTACCACGGCTCTTGTTAAATAATATCCAGCTACATACAGGACACCGCTTAGAGACGCATAAAATGTTCCCGTTTTCGCACGTGAATATGAATATGAGGCTAGTGAGCTGCGCGGGGCGACCACAGGTGACAAATATGCGCATTTAATAGGCCTTAATATTAAGATCTCGCGGAACTCTCAGATTTTCTTTAAAGCTTTAGTACTTGCAGCGGAAGCTCTGTAGCACTGTAAGAAATGTTTTTTTTTCTACAACTCATCATTGTTTCCTCAACAGTAGCGAGGCGTTGGACACTGGTGGGCCCACATGAAAAACTGCCTGCACAGTTTTCTTTTGATACAGTAGCATTAAATGCCTTGTGGGGAAAACCCTGTTGTCGGCCATAAAATTCACCTGGTGGCTGGACAGAAGTGACCTCACCTGGCCGGATAAATTCTATCGGCTGGAGGAAAGTGTTGTCATTGGAACCGACGTATGCTTTTTTCCAGTGAAGGCATCAACCGCATCTAATGGTATTGCATTGGCGCTACATATTGTGATTAGTTGTACCTTAGAATTTTTTCCGGCCCGATTTACTGCGAGTATACTAATGTCATAAAATCAGAACCACTTGTCATAAAATTTCCATATACTACTGAAGATGTATAAGATAAGGCGTTATTGTTTTTTATCAGTGACAAACACTGATGGTCCCTTTTGTATCTGAGAAACGATTCAACGACACAGCGTCCGTATAGGCCACTCGTAACATGTGCACGGTAGCGTTTATATTTCGCGATCGTGCCACTCTCGAAGCTAACATACTGCCCGTGGTAGTGATCAAATAATGCGGTAGAAGAAGAACGGAACAAAATCTATTTATCCCGGTCCTCAGACATCTTGTTACTGACACGGGGCACAGCAACTCCGCAAGCGTGGTTACTTTTTCATCACATTCTGCTCTGAAGGTGTGTGCAATGTTATTATTTCCATGAAATACACACCAACTGAATACATGAGGTTTTTGAGGGTTTGGCGTCCCAAAGCAACTCAGGCTGTAAGGGACGCTGTAGTGAAGGGCTCCGGAAATTTCGACCACCTGGGGTTCTTTAACGTGCACTAACTTCACGCACTACTCGGGCCTCTGGAATTTTGTCCCCATCGAAATTTGACCTTCGCGGCCGGGGTTGAAGCCGCGTTTTTCGGCTAAGCAGCCGAGCGCCATAAACACTGAGCTACCGCGGCAGGGCTGTGAATGCAAACGTAAGATCATTCTTTAAATGTGGCTTACCCTGCGTGTTGAAAAACGGCTAGGAAACGTGAATTAACATTTATTAAAAACTAAATGCTTAGAAACGCATGCTGACAAAGCCCCTTGCTGCGGTGCATCCTTTACATTCTATAAAAGAGGACAAAAGTTAAAAACTAGCTGCTATAATGTCCATACCGTGCTGTCGATGTCTGTGGATCTGAAGCTGGAACTGGCCACAAATATCCTTGAAATAATGCTACTATGCTAAGTTTGTAACAATTCAGTTTTCTGTCATTTTAGTAGTGCCCTTTGCAGTTCTGAACAATGCTAAACCGCATCGCGCTCGGCTAAACTTATTGCCACACATTCCACTTTCGCCTCTTCGATGAAGACGACGAATAATTGATGTAAAGCATCAGAAAACTCCGGTAAGCTGTAATAAGCTCCCTAATTGATTTCGACACCTGTAAGTTCGCAGCGTCTATGATGTGCGACTTGTAGACAATGCCTTCCCTAAAGAAAGAATGAACAATCTATATTAGTTGAACGTAATCCCTTAGTGAAGAAGGTATGCTGAAATGTATAATGCTGTCTGTGTCTACAGCACTTTATTGGTTGTCCTGGAAATGGAGCTTGTTTGTGAAAACAGGAGGAAGTGGGGCGGTGGGGGGGACGCCACTTGTAGTTTTATGGCAGATACAAAAGCGTGCATAGAGCAATGCTACCCCGGTGCACACACAGAACACGAACGCGTGCATTACGACACACGCGATGGGACGCGAGGAAGTCGCAGTTAAGCTATCTTCGGAGTCCACTGGACCAAAAAATTACCCTGCGATGCCGATGGCTGTAAAAATGGCCGCAGTAGATCCGTCGCGCAAAATTATCTATTTATAATCTTAAGAAAAACGTGATGAGGGGTCGACAGAAGGATCCATCGAGCGGTTTTCGAAACTTCTGGTTGAGTTGGCGTGCTCACACAAGCTTCTAGAGTGCAGCAAGTGAACGCGGGTACTCATTCCCGCGAATGTAACTTGTAGGCGAGGCACATTTGAAACGCCGCATTACAGGTTACTAGGAGCCGATTATGAAGCCACTCATGGTGGATTAGTCGAGAACAAAGCTTCTTTAAATTAAATTTAAAATTTAATCTCCATAGACTACGCTGAGAGGTATCTTTTCTACTTACGACAGCGGGTTGCAAATGTCCCGACTTCTCTTAGCAAAGTTTTATAATACGGGTTTAGTTTTCACGTTAATTGAGGTATCCAGTGCTTGCGCACTTCTCCGTACAGACTCGTTTCGGATATAAAATGCTTAAGATATTAACACGACGTGTATTTCGCGATACTATTACGCGCATGACCTCACAGCTGTTAAACTTGAGTTTCATTCGCGTTGGTTGGATCAATGAAATATTCTTCAACAAGAAAATTGCTTTTCTTAATGTCCTTTTTGTTTTTCGTTCGAAAAAAAAGATCGTCAGTGTTAGAAAGACAGCCTCATTGCGCATACTTGTAGTATTTCGGATGTTTATAGTTGTCATGATTCAAACTGCTCTGAATTGTCAGCAATAGTTAAGAATGAGAAATCTAGAGACCTTAGAAGTAATCCTTCAAGAGGCTTAACAATGAGCAGCGGTTGATGAGCAGAAGGTCCTTGAAATTTTGTTGACTTGTTCATATGCGTCCACATATAGGCATTAAGCTGCACTTCAGCAACACAAATGTTGGAGGTAGTTAAAATATCAGCACCCCTTTGATAAAAGTGCTGCTTTACTCATTATTCATGAACCACTTCGGCTGTAATGCAACCAGCATTTTCCGCAAGCATCAGTTTTCGAGAGGCGACATTTCGTCATTCGAGTTCTCACTGGCAATGGTTGGCTGCATTATCACCGCCATGACTGCCTAC